>NW_007752462.1:5783-8834 GCF_000696425.1 Galeopterus variegatus
TTAAGAGTCTAGACTATGGGTTTTAGGTAACTTTATTATGTTTTAATAAGTCAAAATGTACAGGGGACTTCAAAAAGTTTGTGGAAAAAAATGAAATTTAAAGGAAAAAACAAAAAGAAGGAGCCAAATCAGGATTGTAAGCTGGATGCCTAATGATTTCCCTTCAAAACTCTCACAAAATGGCCCTTGTTTGATGAGAGGAAGGAGCAGGAGCACTGTCGTGGTGGAGGAGGACTCTCTGGTGAAGCTTTCCCAGGCGTTTTTCTGCTAAAGCTTTGGCTGAGTTTCTCAAAACACTCTCCTAAGAAGCAGATGTAATGGTTGTTTGGCCCTTTAGAAAGTCAACAAGCAAAATGCCTTGAGCATCCCTGAAAACTGTCATCATGACTTTTGTTGTTGATCAGTCACTTTTGCTTTGACTGGACGACTGCCACCTCTTGGTAGCTGTGCTCCGACGTGCTTTGTCTTCAGGATCACACTGGTAAAGCTATGTGCAATCTCCTGTTACAGTTCTTCAAAGAATTCTTCAGCGTCTTGATCCCACTTACTGAGAATTTCCATTGTGAACTCAGCTCGTGTCTGCAGCTGATCTGGGTGCAACAGTTTTGGCTCCCATCTGGAGAAGAGTTTGCTCAACCGTAATTTTTTAGTCAGAATTGTGTAAGCTGAAAGTTGAGATGTCTGTGGTGCTGGCTATTGTTTCTGCTTTAATCATCAGTCCTCTTCAATTAGGGCACAAACAGGATTAATTTTTTCCTTACGAGAGGATGTGAATGGTCATCTTCATCATCTCATCCCTTCTTAAAACGAGTTGTCCATTTGTAAACCCCTGATTTCTTTGGGACAATTGTCCCCATAGGCTTTCTGTAAAGCATCAGTGATATCACCATTCTTCCACCGGAGCTTTGCCATAAATTTGATGTTTGTTCCTCAATTTTAGCAGGATTCATGTTGCTCTAATAGGGGCTCTTTTCAAACTGCTGCCTTATCCTTCTTCCTGTCTCAAGCGAGATCCTGATCAGACATGCTGTACATGTTAGTATGAGTTTATTTCAGTGCAAAAAGATTTTGAAATCCATGCATAGTTTTTTCGAAATTTTTTTCCAGTTCCTCCCTCTTCACTGAAGTTCGTTTTTCACACACTAGGAGTCTGAGAAACTACAATCTTTGTCAAGCCAGATAAGCCTTCTGTTCAAGAACAGTGGGTACCTGCTTGCCTTTGATCTACAATACTAAAAGAGGCTTCCAAAATGTTTTTTTTCCTGAGAGCACTTGATGTTTTCTCTAATTGAAATTTACGTAGCTTCTCTTACTATAATTATCAGCCCCCCCAAAAAAGTTTTCTCTGATCTGCCATCCTGTTACTTATGTAAATTCAATCTACTAGTTGATTTCTCCTTTTTAGTCTGATAATATTTTAGTGTTGCTACGTGGTTAAAATATAGTTTAAATCCTGTCTATGTGAACTAAGTAGCAAGGAATCAAAAATTAGCTTACAGATGAGTATAATGGTTTCAAATCCTTATGAACAATTTACTTAAGATGTTTGCACTCATTTCTGATTTCAGAAACAAAACTTATCCAAGGGCTTAAACAGATTCAAAACTCTTTTTTGTTTTATGGAAACAAATTCTGGCCCTTAGATCTACTCATCTTGAGGCCAGTATCTGCAGAAGCTCTGCTCCTTGTGTCTAAATTAGAGGGCCCTCTTTTAACCAGTAATTCAATAGCAGTGTTTCAGAAAGTCAGCTGAATTTTCACCCGTGAAGTGTTCTTCTTAGGCAAAGCTTGATTGTGATATTTAAGAAGGGTGGTCTAGATATCGTATAACTTCGTATAATGTATGCTATACGAAGTTATTACGGGTTATGAAAGATTTGTGTTATCTTTTTATTCTATTTTTCCATGAACATTTTGAGCTGCCCTCATATAGTTTGCAATGATTCGAAGGTTTTGGAGAAACAATTACTTTTTTTTTTTTTCAAAGCTTATGTACTGTGACTCATTGTTTTCCAACCTGTGATTTTGATGGAACGTTAATATATGTGCCATGAAAAAAGTGTTCTATATACAAATGAATTTGGAAAATGCTAGGTGAAATAGATACGGAGTATACACAGTCATATATTTATGAAGCATTTCTGAATGACTGATATTTCTAGCAGTTCAACCAGAGTCTTTCTCAGTTGTTTTTCTTGGACACATTTTTTGTTCTAATTACATTTCAGAAATTTAAGAGGTCTGAGAAACAAAAAAAAAACATAAGTAGTAGAGTAGTATAAGTAACTTTACCCTAGAAATAAGTTATGTAGAACACAGGTGAAATCTCTCACTGAGTGAAATGGTGATCACTGTCTCCTGTACACGCCCTGGGAACCTTGGACTTCATTTATCAGTCCCTGGCAGATTCCGCCTTATGTGAAAATCATTTGTGTACATGTCTTCCTTCTTTCTTAAAACTGTAAATTTGTGAATTGTGCACACATACACAAATGTCTACATGCACGCTTATATTTAAAAGTATCACTGGAAACAGGAACCATGCCATGTTTATCTCTGTAACCACAGAGCACTTAGCACACTTCCATGCAAATACTTAAGACTGTCATATGACAGCTGATTGAATGAAGGTAAGTATTGGGCATACTGTTTACCCATGAGGTGGCTGCAAGCCTTGAGAAAGGAGCGGGCTAACTCCAGAATCGTTACCTACCTGGCAAGTACATTTGGGGTTGAATTTGGATTTGGTAATCTGCTCCCTGTCTAGAGTTCTCTATATTTGCTCTGCATTTTTTTTTCTCTCGAAGATTGTGGTGAAAGAAGTTGTCCATTTGTCACCATTCATTCCCACTTAAATTTCTGGAAAGATGGTTTATTTTTTAATTCTTCACTTTTTTGAGGTGATATTAGGAGTTTCATGGAATAAAATGTCTTAGAACATTCAGGATCATATTTGTGAGGGCATGTGTTATATACTCTGTACCTTAGTCAGAAATAACTTTTGTTTGATAAAATGCAAGATTACTAGTGCTTAATGAATATTTTGTGATG
>NW_007752463.1:0-264 GCF_000696425.1 Galeopterus variegatus
CTATCAGTGAGGAATAAACCGTGCCAATATGACAGAATGTTAATTTTGAATCTAGGTGATACATATATACAAGAGTATGTTCAGAATGTTTGTGGAAAAACAGAATTGAAAGATAATACGAATCTCTCCACTAACTTTTTGAAATACCCTCGTTGATATCAGTTACACAACTTTGTCTACTTCCATGTTTGAAAATTTTATACAATGGGGCCGGCCCGTGGCTCACTCGGTAGAGTGCGGTGCTGATAACACCAAGGCCGCGGG
>NW_007752463.1:1523-4136 GCF_000696425.1 Galeopterus variegatus
CCATTACATTAGGATAAAGCTTTGTTGACACATGAAACTAGTTCAAGAAACACCAAAGAGATTTTAGGATCAGATCAGTGAACAGAATTTCCAACACACTATGAATGAAGCTGAAAGACTTGTATCTCCCTCTTATAAACTACTTCATTTGTAAAGGACCCCACCCCTCAAAAAGTTTATTGTGGTGGAGGAACAATGGAAGGGAAGAAAGAGATACTAAAATGAAAGAAAAAATAGCATGGGATAAGCATGGCCTCCATAAAGGCAAATTCTGAAGGCACTAACAGCTGGAGGCTGTCAGCTAACCACTCCTTGCAGATGCATGTCTGCCTGTGCATTAATAGAAGCACTTAAATGTTTAAAGTGTGGTGTCAGAGGATGGTGGCTGGTTAGAGAGGCATGATCTACAGAAGCTCTCTTAAAGCAAACTAGTAGATGGGCAAAGTGTTCACTAAGTTAACAGCCTCTCATTTGAACTCCAGCATGTATAACCCTTAATCACTGCTAATGAACGTCTTACCACAAGTGCATAAACTATATAGGTATAATTGTATTTTAAGCTGTTTTAGGGAGAGACTCCTGGCTTGGGATGTCTGTCAATGGCTTTTGTTGAACTAAGCCCTGTCTGATTCCTACTAAGAACAAATACAAACTAATACAGTACATACTGCATAAGATACGTCATGCTTCACAGCAAGGGCCATGTGCTCTTGGGAAAGCATATCCCAGAAACATTTAGGCCAACTGGATCTCAAAAAAATTCAGAGGGCTTGTCGGTTAACTCAGAGCATGGTGCTGATAATGCCAAAGTCAAGGGTTCAAATTCCTGTACTGACCAGCTGCCAAAATAAATAAATAAATTCAACCCAGAACTCAGCAACAGCCAATTTCCTCACCTAAACATGGTTGCTTTTTCACACGACTCTAGATAAGCAATAGTTGTTGATAAACAGAGGCAGGCATATGGCTCCCCGTGATTGGCAACCAAAAACAAAAAGGATAGTAAAAAAAAAAAAATTAGAGGACAACAGATAATAAGGGCCAAATATTGCAAAAAAAAAAAAGAATGAGCCTCATGTAGGACTTCTGCATGGGTCTTTAGCTTAGAGGTGGGAATGAGACAGAGTGGTTTTTCAGGACTAACTATGCACTAAACTAAAATACCAAACTGCGCCATGTGAAAAAATGGTGATGGGAGATAAGAAAAAAAATGCAGGCAAGAGGCTACACCACAACAAAACCTCACAGCCATGGTAAGGGAAGGTAATAGAAAATCAGTCAAATGTTTTCGGCAAGGAAGAAAGAATCCTATTTGATTTTAGAAAAATCACTTTGGATTGGAGCAGAACAAGCTAGGAGACAAGTGAAAAGGTAACTGTAATTCAGGTTAGAGATGACAACAAATTCAGATTCAGAGATATTCAGGTGGTACAAGGGTCAGGCTTGTAAGCACAATTAACCAAGGGGATTAATGAGAAAGAATAATTGCAGATAAAACAAACAACGAGGTTATAGAGACAAGACCAAGTAGTAATGTATATACAGGTAAATTCAATAGAACAGTTGACTATGGTCAGAATAAACTTTTAAAACATCAGATAAAGGAGCTAGCCCTAATGCATTCAATGCTGATCTTTAAAAAGTTTAAAATAAAACTAATTATTTTGAAAACTTCATTTAATTTTAACTCTATGGTACAGGCAATTATGAATATTATTGTACTCCTTTTATTCCACAACGGAACATAATCTTCTCCATACCAGCATGGACTATTCTTGTGAAAAACAAAAAAGACTCAAAGTGAATTCCTTCTAGGTTCAGCTCAAAAGCTACTTCCTCCGTGGTCCTCCGTGATTTCTCATCTCTCCACCAGAAGCACCCACCTTCCTTCTGACCACATAGAATCCCCTTTGCTCCTCTCTGCAGGAACTTAGTGTCTGATCCGTGCAGGTACAGACCACAGGCTCTTTGAGAACCAAGACCAGACCAACCATCTTTGCTTCCCCTTAAAAAGTTAGCACAGGCTCATCCAAAAAGGTGGTGTCTGACAAAACACACAGTTAATGTATCTTCAATTCTAAGAATTTCTTAAAATAAGGAAATAATATAATATTATTTATGTAAGAATATACAACATTCTACAGAATGAGTTACTGGCTCAAACAAGGATCAAACAGGTCTACTCTAACTTTAAAATGATGTTCTTAACATGGATGAACCTTGAAGACATTATGCTAAGTGAAATATGCCAGACACAAAAGACAAATATTGTATGATTCCCTCATATAACGTACCTAGAGTCAAATGCATAAAGACAGAAAGGAGAATACTGGTTACCAAGGGCTGAGAAGTGGGAGGATTAGGGAGTTATTGCTTAATGAGTACAGAGTTTCAGTTTAAAATGATAAAAAAAAGTTCTGGAGATCGATAGTGGTGATGGTTGCACAACAGTGTGAATGTACTTAATGACACTGAACTGTACACTTAAAAGTGGTTAAAGGGTTAGCTGGTCAGTTCAGTTGGTTAGAGTCTGGTGCTGACAATACCAAGGTCAAGGGTTCAGATCCCCATACTGGCCAGCTACCACAAAAAAAAAAAAAAAAAAAAGGGTTA
>NW_007752463.1:4757-7280 GCF_000696425.1 Galeopterus variegatus
AAAAAAAAAAAAAAGTGGTTAAAATGGTAAGTTTTACATTACGTATATTTCACCACCGCAACAAAAAATTTTTCAAAAGAATATATGACATTCAAGCAATTAGACATAGTTGCAAATATACAATAGGGAACACAACTTAGATATGTTAGTATAGATGGAGCATAATTATGTTGTATTTTGTTTGCTTAATTGTTCAAAAAGGAGAAAATAAATTTGTACCTCTGAAATATATATACTACTGTTGTTATAAATTACTTAACATGAAAGGAAACATTAAGAATTTATAACTGCATTCAACAAAAAGTAAAAGCTCTAAAAATATTTGAAACAGAACTGAAAAGTTTCCAAACAGTAAAACCATTAAAATTGACTCACTTATAAAGTATAAATGACCACAATATAATTAAATATGCTTTTAGACAAAATGCACAGAGTTCTGGTTTTCAAATATCTCCCTCAAAAGACTAAGTGGGGAAAAGTTTGTTAGTTCTCAATCCACACTAGAATTGAATGTAATTTAGCTGAAATGTGTGCAATTGTCCATAGATTCTCCTCATCAGAGACTTGGTCGAGACAGAGCACGCCTGGGGTCCTTAGGCAGGAGCTGAGGGCAGCCCCCTCTGCACTGATGCAGGCAAGAAACAGAGACCACCTGGCATCTTTGGAAGGGGCGGAGGGCAGCATCTACCTCCTGGAAACAGGCAAGGAGCACATCGGAAACACCACTTCCTCGCGGGTGGCCCACCACAGCCACTGCTCAAAAGCAGCTTCATGCCACAGCAGTAGCCACAGCTACCGTGCAGGCAGCCCTCCAGACACTCAACTGCAGTGACACAAGGAGAGTAACCAGCAGACCAGAGAAGGAAGAGGACGTCTCTCTCCTCAAAGCCCACTCCAGAGTAATAGAAGAAGCAACTGCTCTACCATCCCCCCAAGTTTATTTCTGATTTTAGTAATTTCTGTCTTCTCTAATTTTTTCTTGGTGAGTCTAGATAAAGGTTTGCAAATTTTCAAAAAAAAAAAAAAAAATAGGACTATTAAGCAGTCTACAAAGCACCACTGATATAAATATTTTAATCAAACTAGCTTTACATAATTCTTTTAGGGTATGATAATCTTTATATATATTGTGTAACTTGTTAAATATGTAACTATCATTCATTTTCTTTGACAGACTTTGTTATGGGAGATTGAAATCAATCCCAAAACTCATTTTTCATTATGATCTAAGTTTTTTTTCCTTAGTTTATTTCTTTTCTGCATCTCTTCTCTTATGACAGTTTTGAATTTTCTTAATTAGTTAAGAATATTTTTGTTTTCAAGAGTTCATAATACATTTCTATATTATTAAATAAAATAAAAAACAAAATAATTCCTCTGTATAAAGACTTAGTAGCAAAATTGTTAGGTCCTACTTTATGCAAAAGTTCAGGTCTACTAGTTAATGACCAGCTGTTTTCCAAATAGTTGTACCAATCTATTCTCTCACCGCCATGGATGAGAGTTCCTATTCCTCCACATCTTAACCAGTATTTAACAGTCAGACTTAAAGTTTTTTTTTAAATTATGCATCCTGTTCAGTGTAGAAGATGAATAAACTGTTCTGGGGGAAAAAAACAAAACAAAACAAAAAAACTTTGGTGAAATATCATGAAGCCAGGATTTAAGAAATGTCTCCAAACTAAAACAATTTGATCTTGTCTTGGCTAGAATTCAGAAAGTAAGGCAGAATTCCTATGTGTTATGATTCTCACATATGAAATGGACTTTCATATGAAATTGTAACATAGGTGCTTAAAACCTGAGGGTCCTGATGTAAATTAAAACTTGAGGGTTGCAGTCACACACACCTGGGTCCCACTCTGCCCTGTGATCTTCAGCCAGTGACTTAATGTGAGCCTCCTCAGTTTTCACTTCTTTAAGATGAGGATAGCCTCTGAGTTGACAGGAGGATCATATGGGATCACAGGTACACAGCCTTTCCCGCCTTCCCAGAGTTTTGGTTCCCATGCTCTACTCTTCAACATCTAAGCCTGGCATTCCCCACCATCCACCACAACACATGCCAGGGGGAAACTCACTTGATCCTGCCAGTCAGGAATAAACACCTCAAAAAATTTCTTGTTTTCTATAACTTGTCAAATTACTCCCTAAAATCCTTTAATCTGGCTTCCGACCATATTAAGCTATTGAAACTACTGACATCACCTTAAACCAAATCTCAGTACTCATCGCTAACCTGTACAATATGTATACAGCACTTCATATATGCACGGCATTTTTCTTAGCACTTTGTGTTTACCAACTCATTTAACCTTCACAATAACCCTATGGGATGGGTGAGTACTATTAATATCCCTGTTTTACAGACAAGGCAAATTTAGGCACAGCTGGTAAACCACAGAGCTAGTAAATAACAAGATTTGAAGTCACATAATCTGGCTCAAGTCTACATCTTAAGACCTATCTTCCTTTTATTCCTTTTAAAACTATTTCCTGCCAATATTTACACTCTTGGACCTC
>NW_007752463.1:7330-8833 GCF_000696425.1 Galeopterus variegatus
CCTATCTTCCTTTTATTCCTTTTAAAACTATTTCCTGCCAATATTTACACTCTTGGACCTCCTGCCTCTCATACCCCTGTTTAGCTGTCTTTGCTGGTTCTTCTCTCTCTTCTTATGACCTGGAGCTGGATGCAGACATCTAAAGTTGGGGCCACTCATCTTCTCCTGGCACTCCTTTGAGGAATGCAGGTACTCTCCTAGCTTCAACTGTCAGTCTTATACTGATAATTCACAAATTTAAACCTCTAGTCTTAAATCTGCTTAAGTCACTCTCTTTTCCTCTGTAAAAATACAAATTCTAACTGCTCTCATCTCAAAATCTGTTCGAGTTGCTTTTGCTGCATAACAAAACACACCAAGATTTAATGGTATACAACTATTTTATTGTGCCCATGGATTCTGCGGGTCAGGAATTCAAACTGGGCACAAAGGAGATAGCTGGCCTCTACTCCACAATGTCTGGGATTTTAGTGGGGACGACTAGTTGTGTGGGAACTGGAATCACCTGGAGGTTTTTACTCATATGTCTAGTGTTTGATGTTAGCTGTTGGGTGGGATCTCAGCTATGGCCATCAGCTGGAACACCCACGTGTGACCACCCCATGTGGCCAGGGCTTCTTTAGAGAATAGCAGCTTCAGGGTAGCTAGACCTTTCATACAGTGCCTCAGGGCTCCAAAGTGTTTCACATTCTTAAAACACTTTCAAATTAACCCAATCCCACAGTTTTTCCTCACCATAAAGGAGGGAACATATTAATCGTCAGATACATGTTGCACACCTAAATTCTTATAAGAGCCCTGACAAAGCACATATTATTGCCATTTACATAAAGGGAAACATGATAATTAAGTTTAGAGACATGCCAGTAATTATACAGCTAATTAAGGGTCAAGGTCACATTCAAACCCAGGATCTTTTTATATACAATAAAGATAATAAAGATCAAGGCTTGCAAATATATACATAATTATTTTTCTCTAATTTCAGGGTAAAGATTTTCAGTAATGATGTTTCTTGTTAGCTAGCCATTAAAAGGAGTTATATTCCCTTTACTCCTAGATTTAAACAACTTTGTCACAATATTTTTANAAAAATTTCTTGTTTTCTATAACTTGTCAAATTACTCCCTAAAATCCTTTAATCTGGCTTCTGACCATATTAAGCTATTGAAACTACTGACATCACCTTAAACCAAATCTCAGTACTCATCGCTAACCTGTACAATATGTATACGGCACTTCATACATGCACGGCATTTTTTTTAGCACTTTGTGTTTACCAACTCATTTAACCTTCACAATAACCCTATGGGATGGGTGAGTACTATTAATATCCCTGTTTTACAGATAAGGCAATTTAGGCACAGCTGGTAAACCACAGAGCTAGTAAATAACAAGATTTGAAGTCACATAATCTGGCTCAAGTCTACATCTTAAGACCTCCTATCTTCCTTTTATTCCTTTTAAAACTATTTCCTGCCAATATTTACACTCTTGGACCTC
>NW_007752464.1:0-323 GCF_000696425.1 Galeopterus variegatus
CACCAAGTCAAGGGTTAAGATCCCCTTACCGGTCATCTTTAAAAAAAAAAAAAAAAGAAACCAACCTCAGATACAAATTACATGTATGTATTTATAAATCATAGTTATAATGTTTACACATTAATAAATTAGAGTTATAATTTATACATACAAGTATAAAATATTTCATCTCTTTATAATTTGTTCTAATTTTCCTGATTACAATCATTTTCACCCCTAGCTGAAAAGCAAGGACGTGACTAATAGCTTTGGAGCGGTTTAGACTTGTATCCGCCTCTTACTATATTTGTCATGTGACATCGAGCAAATGACTTCATTTTTTT
>NW_007752464.1:5918-6402 GCF_000696425.1 Galeopterus variegatus
TTTTTTTTTGTATGTTTGCAAAGTTGTGCCTCTATCACTCCTATTTAATTCCAGAAGATTTTCATTTCCCTAAAAGAGATCCCATACTCATTAGCAATCACCTCCCGTCCCCTCCTACCCCCAGGCCCTGGCAAACACTGATCTGCTTTCTGTCTCTGTGCTCCCTGTCTCTGCTGGATCTTTTATACCAAGGAAATAATACAACATGTGGCCTTCTGTGTCTGGTTTCTTTAATGAGGCATAATGTTTTTAAGGTTCCCCCATGTTATGTCATGTATCTCATTCCTTTTTATGGCTGAATAAAATTCCCTGTGTGAGTAGACGACATTCTGTTTAACTATTCAGCAGTTGATGGACATTTAGTTTGTTTTCACTTATTAACTATTATGAATAATGCTGCTATGGCTTCTGGACAAAATGGTGGAATAGACAGTCCCCAGTGTCACTCTCTCTCACAAATCAACCAATTTACAACTATTAAAAA
>NW_007752464.1:8466-8833 GCF_000696425.1 Galeopterus variegatus
CCTCCAAAACTCATGTGGAAATTTGATCTCCAATGTGGCAGAGTTGGAACCTGATTGAGTCATGGGGGCAGATCCCTCATGAATGGATTGCTCTCCTTGGGGGAAGGGGGAGTAGTGAGTGAGTTCTCGCTCTATTAGTTCCCGCAAGAGCTGGTTGTTCCTAGGACCCTGGCACCTCCTCTCTCTCTCTTGCTTCCTCTCTTTTGCTTCCTCTGGCCATGTGATCTGCTTGTACCCGCTGTACTCACTTTCTGCCATGAGTAGGAGCAGGCTCAGGCCCTGCCAGATGCAGCTGTCCCAGAGTTATAAGCCCAATAAACCTCTGTTCTTTATAAATCACCCAGTTGCAGGTATTTTGTTATAAGCA
>NW_007752465.1:0-1888 GCF_000696425.1 Galeopterus variegatus
GGTAAAATATAAAAATCTGAAATATATATATATATGCATACGTGTACATATATACATTTACACACACACACATATGCCAGCATTTTTCTTACCTCTTTATTTTTTTAAAACATTTATTTGTACATGTCTGTGGGGTACAGTGTGTTGTTTCAATCCACGCATATACTGCGCAATGATTTGCTTAGGGTAGATAGTGCAGTTTTGCACCCATCAGTCCGCCACTTTTTCCTCCTCTTCCCCTCGCCTGGTAGCCATTATTCTACTCTCTACTTGTATGAGAACCACATTTTTTCTTTTTTTAGATTTCCACATATGAGTGAGATCACGTGGTTCCTGTCTTTTTGTGACTGACTTCACTTTATGTGACGGTTTCCAGTTTCGTCCATGTTGCTGCAAATGATAGGATATCATTTCTTTTTTACAGCTGAGTCAAATTCCATTGTGTATGTAAACCACAGTTCTTTTATCCATTCATGTGTTGGACATTTAAGTTGATTGCATCTCTTGGCTATTGTGAATAGTGCTGCAACGAATGTGGGGGTGCAGGTGTCTTGTTGGTATGTTGNTCTCCCACTGCAAGATGGTGGAAGGAGAGAGAGCAGAGAGAGTGAGAGAGACAGACTCTATAGGATTTAATAGGATCCAATTTAGAAGGATTTCATACCCTCTTAACAGTCACAGTGAGGGCCTGCCCGGTGGCGCACTGGATAGTGCGCCGCTTGAGAGCGCGGCAGCGCTCCCTTCGAGGGTTCGGATCCCACATACAGACCGGTTCCCGCTCACTGGCTGAGCGAGGTGCGGGCGCAGCACCGAGGGTTGCGATCCCATTGCCGGTCCCGGTCTGGTACGGGCGTGACACTGAGGGTTGCGGTTCGTTGCTGGTCACGAAAAAAGACAAAAAGGAGGAAAAAAACCAAAAAAACAAAAAACAGTCACAGTGGGAGCTAAGTTTCTAATACATAAAANTTGGCTATTGTGAATAGTGCTGCAACGAATGTGGGGGTGCAGGTGTCTTGTTGGTATGTTGGTTTCATTTCCTTTGGGTATATGCCCAGCAGTGAGATAGCTGGGTAGCAGGGTAGGTCTATTTTTAGTTCTCTTAGGAACCACCCTACTGTTTTCCACAGTCACTATACCAATTTACACTCCTACCAACAATGTAGGAGAGGGCCTTATTCTCCGCATCCTCACCTGCATTTTATTTTTAAGGTCGACTTAGGCATTAAAGTGAAAGCCCATTTCATTGAAATTTCAATAAATATCAAATAAAATGCTCAATGTACAAGTATTTGATCAATATTGATATATATATAGCAAAAGTAGATTACAGGATATTATACAGTCTTGTCTTCTTGACCACATAAATGCCAGAAACAACAGAACTTTCTATTCTCCTCAATGAAATTATCCAAATTAATAATATTCAGGTTTACACAGGGCAATTCAGATTTGTGTTAAAATGGTCTTCTCAAGTGAAGAACATCTTGAAAACGACAAGCTCAATCAAAAGTGCTTTTCTTGGTTTTCTTTACCTGCTTGTACTATATAGCTGTACTAATTTGTCCCATATTGAAATCTAGAAGTCATCCTTTGCTTTTCTTAAAGTTGTCTAATTGATCCCCAGCCCTGTTGAGTTGAGCTTTGAACTATACTGGTCATTTTTTTCTTCTAACCTACCATCATTAAAATAGTCAAATTCAGGGTGTGTCTCTATTTATCAGAACACTATTTTAATAACTTCTAATCCTTTATCCAGTTTCTATTTTTATAGGGAACAATTGCATGAAACAGCACATTGCGACCAAAGAAGGAAAAATGGGTCTGGGTAAATAAAAACAGCTGCCGCTACAGATGCCAAAATGTCTTTTTTGTGCTCTTGTACCTTTCA
>NW_007752465.1:2637-4122 GCF_000696425.1 Galeopterus variegatus
ATAAGTCATTTTTCAATGCATTTAATATTAAAAGAATCCTGTAACATAGCTATTAAAATCCCTAATTTTTAGATGAGAAAAATGAAGTACAAGGAAATTAAGTTACCTGTAGTTAGAGCTATGTTGCTAGAGTTTGACCCAGCACTTTCTGACAGAAAAATATGCCCTCTTAATCATTACTGATTTGCTCTCATATGTAGCAATTTTATTCCTGATTTACCTGAGAGGTATGCCAAAGATTTTTTCCTGCGTTTTGTCTGCTGTTCATTTATTTATGTTGGAAGATTTTTGTCAATTATATTTACTTCTATCAATATTGTTTCATTTTTTTTCTGTCTTTATAAAGCTCTGCTTTATTACAAAAAGTACTTGCCTTGATATACTTCTAATGTTCTTATGATTTCCTTTTATTTTTTTTTATATTTAATATACCATGTATTGAAATTTATTTTGGTTATAAAATAATACATTAATGTAATGTTTTCCGAGAAGCTTAGCTGCTTATATCAATACCAAGTACAAGACATTCTACTTATTTCTACTGATTTTACATTTTACTTTAATAAATTATTCCACCTAATTTTGTTTAATTACTGAAACTTGTATTTTGTCATACTGCTGGTTACACATGGTTTTAATTATGTCAGCTTTAAAATGCCTCAAAATACCTTCTATAAAACGTTCCCACAAATTAGTATGCTTTTCGAAAAAGTTTCTGCTTAGTATTCTTATTGGAATTTCATGAAATTTATATCTTAATTAAGGGTAAGTGACATCTTTAGAATAATTGTGTTTTTAAATCCCAAAATGTGATTATTTAAATGAAGACCTTCTGTGAATGTCCCTATTTTTTTATATAGATCTTGCACATTTTGAGAAATCATTCTCAGTCATTTGTTAAATTACTTTCTACTGTAAATTGTTTTCCTTTTAAGTACATGTCCTTCCAATCATAAGTATTGTTATTACAGTATTTGTTTTTTTAATGTAGAAATGACATTTAACTATAGTTTAGAAAAGATTCCTTGACAGAGTGCAAGTTAATATTATTATTTGCGCAGGAAAGAAATTCCTGATTTTAACAGTAGAGTCAATGTTGATGGGAGAATATGTGATATAACATGGAAATTTCCTCAACAGATGAATTCAGTCTTGTCCCTACAATATTATGGAGTGTATAGAAAGTCGATTTTTTATTCAAAAAGTTCAGTAAATTCTGCTTTCACCCAACATATCTTTGCAATTTTAGATGATTTATTTTTCATTATATTTCATTATATTATTTCATTATACATACGTTTTTGAGGAATAAGGCTAAGCCTATGTATAGAATCTTTCTGTGGGCAAGTAAGAGTGTTGTCTGTGTTGTCTGATAAAGTGACATAGTGTCACCTCCATGGATATATGCACACCCTTGGTAGATTGAAAGCTCCTCATGTCAGCTCCCAGAGGAGAGAAATCTGATTGGGAATGTAAATAATATGG
>NW_007752465.1:5777-7428 GCF_000696425.1 Galeopterus variegatus
ATTTGTTACACAGCAACTGAAAATTAATGCAAATATCAACAAAATAAATATACAAACCTACACCAGACATCATTCATAATAAAGAAACAAGAGAAAAAAATTATTTTAAAGTCAGAAACAGTGAAAGTACTTTTTCCCAACACTTTGCTGGAGGTTCTATCCAGCTCAGTGAATCAAGAAAAATCAGTAGAACTAATTAGGACTTAAAAGGAAGAATTTTGTCATTATTTGCAATATAATTTTCTCTCTGAAAATCCAAGAAAATCTACAAATGTATATATAATATTAATTCTAGGTATAGCAGGGTTGCTTGATTTACATGAGCAAGAGACAGTTGTAAAAACAGAGTATATTAAAACAATGTTTAAAATAGCAGCAAAGTCTATAATTTGCTGAAGAATGTATCTGTGTTACGTTTATGCGGAGAAAAAAAAGTTTATTAAAAGGTGTTAAAGAAGACCTCTCAACATAAAAATATACATGATGTCTATGAATAAGATGACACAGTATCATAAAAAATATCAGTCTAAAATGTCATTGTAATTTTGTACAAATTTTTAATAGTTTCTTTCTTTTCTTTTTTTTCCCCCCTGGAACTTGACAAAATGAGTATATCTGAAAAAGCATGGGGACAAATGTATTCAAGAAAATTTCCAAAAAGAAAAAAGTGAGCAGACTGCCTTATCAGATTTCAAGACTTATTATAAACATTATGAAAAATAAGACAATCTAAGTATTGGAACAGATGTAACAGACTAACAGAACAAAACGGGGAACTCAGAAACTCACACGTACTTTTATGGAAACTTGATATATTACAGACATGTCATTTCAGATAACTGGGCATGGATAGAAAACACAATATATGAGAAGAGCGATTATCCACATGGGAAATAAAATGTAATAAATAAATTTTCTTCTCCACCATACACAGAGATCAATTCTATTTGGATTAAAGTCCTAAATATTAAAAAAATAAAGTAGAGTTCTTCAGTTAGTTTAGAATACATAGGAAGATATTTTTATGACTTTTTGGAAGTGAGGGACTTTTGAAAAATGGCATAAAACACATATTTAGAAAAACAAGAATTAAAAAACCAACAAAACCTCTGAGTCAAAAGACACCATAATAGTCACAGACTGATAGATGAAAATTAAAACACATGCGATTTGCAAGTGATTAATAGCCAGAATAAAGAATTAGAAAAAAATAAATGTAGACCTCTCCACCTCTCACACAAAACAACGATTAAAAGATATAACAAGAATTAACGTAAAAGGAACCCCAAATCCTACTCTGTGTGTGTGTGTGTGTGTGTGTGTGTTGTGTCTTGCAGATGGCTTAGTTTTCAAGTTTTGAATGTTACCATTTCTTGCCAGCTCCATGATCAGTGACATCACTATGGTAGTTTGAAATTGGCCGCAGTGGGAGAATATAAATCGGCAAGTTCTTCAGTGTATCACTGCTTCCTCATAAACAATTCCCAATATCATCTATAGAACAGGTATACCATGAAAAAATTATTCCACCATTATGAAGACAGTTGGCATAGTTGAGTTTGATGTAAATGTTATTACTACCACACCAATGATTGCTCAAGGAATTTTAGTAACCAAAGTTAGTTCTGGTAGAGCCAAAAAAAAAAAAAAA
>NW_007752465.1:7878-8832 GCF_000696425.1 Galeopterus variegatus
TTTTTTAAAGGATGAATAGTATTCCTTTGCTGATATTTACCACCTTTTCTTTATCCATTCGTCTGTCAATGGAAATTTAGATTGCTTCCATTATTTTGGCAATTGCAAATAATACTTCATTCAACATAGGGTTCTAATATCTCTTTGAAATCCTGGTTCAATTATTTTGGATAAATATCTAGAAGTGGAATTGCTGGATCATATGGTAGATTCATTTTCAATTTTTTGAAGTAACTCCTTACTGTTTGCCATAGCACCATTACGTATTCCCCCATCAGTGTGGGAAGTTACAATTTCTCCACATCCTCATCAACACTTGTCTTTTTTTGTTTTGTTTTGTTTTGTTTTGTTTTGGATGATAACCATCCCGACAGATGTCAGGTATGAGGTGATATCGCATTGTGGTTTTAATTTGCATTTCTCTGATGATTAGTGAAATTGAACATTTTTTAATATACATGTTGGCTATTTGTACTTCTTCTTTGGTAAAATGTCTATTCAGATCTTTTGACCATTTTTTAATTGGGTACCTAGACTTTTAGTTTTACTATTGAATTTTTATGTTTTACTACTGAATTGTTGAAGTTGTTTTTATATATTGGAGATTAACCTCTTATCAGATACTTGATTTGCAGATATTGTCTCCATTATAACAGGTTATCTTTTCATACTTTATTGTTTCCTTTGCTATGCAGAAGCTTTCGAGTTTAATGGAGTCCCACTTGATTTTTGGGTCTCTCAGTTTATTTTTGGTTTTGTTGACTGTGTTATTGGTGTCATATCTAAGAATCATTGCCAAGATGGATGTTGTGAAACTTTTATCCTCTGTTTTCTTCTAGGAGTTTTATGGTTTCAGGTCTTATGTTTAAGTTTTTAATCCATTTTGAATTGACTTTTGTGTATGGTGTATGGTAAGAGTCCAATTACATCCTTTAGCATGTGAATATCCTATTT
>NW_007752466.1:0-435 GCF_000696425.1 Galeopterus variegatus
CTGGGATGGAAGGTGGGGACATGCACTGTGACTGACGCTGAGGACTTATAGCCCAGTGCTTTGATTGCTGGCCCGGCTGAAGCCCACCATGAGCCTGGAGGAGGGAGTGTGGTGGGCCATGCAGGAATGGCAGGGCACAAGCAACTATGGCCACATGATCTATTATGACATAGCAGCAAAGTGAGTCAGGGATGCTTGGCCTGAGGGGCCGTGGGTGGGTTGAGGGTGGGTGAAGGACTGGGCTGGTGTGGTGGGCTCATCAGCAGGGATGCCATGAGGAGGGAGATCCATTAGATCTGGCCCCTCCTTGGGGCCCTGGCTCCCCCGGAAAGCTCTCCATCCACCTAGGTGCTTGGGCTTCTCTCTCCTACCCACCCCAGAAGCTAAACCCTCCCCTGGCCTCGGGTCTACCCCTACCCTAATGCTGAAATGAGG
>NW_007752466.1:2411-2730 GCF_000696425.1 Galeopterus variegatus
CCCTGCAGGTGTAGGTGAGCTAGTGTATCCCTGCAACTGTGGTTCTGCTCTGGGAGCAGCGACCCCCTGAGGAGATCCCACCAGAAGCTATGCAGGAGTATGTGGACATCATGGAGGCACCGCTGGGGCCCAGTGCAAATCGGAAGGACGATCTCGAGCAGCAGCAGGAAGAGGACAGGATTTACCCATACCCAGGTCTCCTGAGCTACATTCACAAGCTGTGCTCCCAGAAAGACTTCACCACCAAGGTGGGCTGGTCTGGAGCCCTGGTGTGGGGTGGCTTCTGGGGAATGGCAGTCTCAGCCCCTTGGAAATCAGC
>NW_007752466.1:8467-8831 GCF_000696425.1 Galeopterus variegatus
GATATCTTAAAATATACAAAAGACCCAAAGTGAATTTCTACAGATAAGATTACAAGGTCTAGGGCTGGCCCGGTGGCGTACTGCTACAGTGCGCCGCTTTGGAGCACGGCGATGCTCCCGTTGAGGGTTAGGATCCCACATACAGACCAGGCGCAACACCGAGGGTTGCGATCCCGTTGCCGGTCCCGGTCCGGTACGGGCACGACACTGAGGGTTGCGATCCGTTGCCGGTCACGATAAAAGACAAAAAAGGAAAAAAAAAAAAAAAGTGAAACAAACACGTGACTGAAAATGAAGAGCACCTCAAGAAAATAAAGAACATAGCCCAGGAGGCTGGTGGCTCACGTGCCAGGGACACCCTGGG
>NW_007752467.1:0-323 GCF_000696425.1 Galeopterus variegatus
CTCTGTGATCTCACTTCTCTTACAGATCTAAGAAGAGTGCTGATTTTTTAGTTTTCTCAATTTCACTTGTTTTAGGGATGGAGTGGAAGCTACATGCTGGATCAGAAATCAGAAGCCCGTACTACTTTTTGATTATAACTCATCCTATGATTATTTGTGAACTTTTCTAATACCATTTCTCATACACATAAGCCTTTTAGCTATTTGAATGAGAGGCTCTCTTCCCTATTATATAATCCTGTTAAGAAATGGGCAATGAGACAGTTGTATGCACTTCTCCATAACAGGTCTATATTTTTGAAGGGTAATGTATTTCTTCTGAA
>NW_007752467.1:5844-6266 GCF_000696425.1 Galeopterus variegatus
CCCCAAGCCCTGCCATGATTTCACTCCCCCTTCAGTTTTTAACTTTCAGAGTTGTCCACACTCAACTTCCAGCAATTTGTCAGTTACAGTTCAGGTTTCTCTAACCTGGCACTTATTCCCACGGAGTTTTCAGCTTGTTGGTTTCTGCTCCAGTAAATTGTGGTTCTCTGTATTTGCCAGTTGGTCTCTCCAATTTTGAGGGTAGTAGTGTGCTCTGTGATCTCACTTCTCTTACAGATCTAAGAAGAGTGCTGATTTTTTAGTTTTCTCAATATCACTTGTTTTGGGGATGGAGTGGAAGCTACGTGCTGGATCAGAAATCAGAAGCCCGTACTACTTTTTAATTATAACTCATACTATTATTATTTGTGAACTTTTCTAATACCATTTCTCATACACATAAGCCTTTTAGCTATTTGAAT
>NW_007752467.1:8421-8830 GCF_000696425.1 Galeopterus variegatus
TTGTCACCATCCTTGATGTAAGAATTTTGTGGAGAGGACTAAGTGTACATCTGTGACCACACAGAAAACATAGCAGATGGCAGAAATACTAGAGGTACACTAAGTGTAGATAGGTAAAGAGGAGAGATGAAGACAGGAGGGAACAGTTAACGACAGCTGGCGTTTTTAAAACCAGGCATTATGGTACAAGTAGAATTTGAAAAGAAAAGAAAACAATATTCTGTATGGAGGAAACTGAGTAAAACTTTGTGTTGGAGGTGAGCATGGTGTTTGGACTACAGTGAGGAGTCGTTTTCCACAAAATGCTTTAGAAGTCAAGGACCTCTAAATGCCATCATCACATAAAAAAATTGTTTTGGATCTCACAAGTATTAGTCTGTTTCTGTTGCTTATGACAGAAGACCTGAAA
>NW_007752468.1:0-603 GCF_000696425.1 Galeopterus variegatus
CAACTTTTCCTTTGCTTTGAAAATTATGTAGGATGTGAAAAACAATTGTAAGTAAAATCACAAGTATTAAAATAAATTAAAATAGAAAACAGACCTGAAGCATCCTTGAGCAGACAAAACCAGTCAGCCTCATAAGTGATCTAAACCTTGCTTGATTTGCAAACATGAGCAAAACTTGAGCTACTTCTTGTAAATGCCTATATTAAAGAAAAAAGAATTTAAGCTCAACCAATCAGAACTAGCCAACAAACTTATATAACTAGGGACTTTCTGAAAGGATAGAACAACTGTATAATGGTAACCAATCAAATTTTTTCTTTGCTTTACTTCTGTGTCCATTCTATAGAAGCCTCCCCTTTGTGTTCCCTTGGTGGAGCTCCTGAACCACTTCTGGTTTGGAGATGCCCAATTCATGAATTGCTTCTTACTCAAATAAACTCTTTAAATTTTGCTGTGCCTCAGTTTGCTTTCTAATACAAATGTGGATTATCTATACCCTTACAAGCAAAATATAGGCCCATTATCTCACTCCTTAAAATTATCATTAGCATTTGCTGTGTATCTATAGCAAGCTAAGAAACAATGTTACACATTATTTTTAAA
>NW_007752468.1:5915-6410 GCF_000696425.1 Galeopterus variegatus
AAAAAAAATGTCAGTGAATTCTCTTTAGAACTTATGTAGAAGTGAAACTTTTGACATCAATAGCACAAAAGAAAGGAGCTGGGAAATAGACAATACACTGCTCTCACATTTTGAAATGCTAAAATGTTATTGAACGTTAATTTTATATTATAATAAGTTAAAGATGCATATTGTAAACCCTAGAACAACTGCTACAAAATAAAACAAAAGAAGTCTAGCTAATAGAACAATAGATGCTATAAAATACAAAAGTACAATACACTCAATCCAAAAGAAAGTAAGATAAGAGCAGGAAAAAAAGCTAAATATTAGACAAATCTAAAGTAAATAGCAGGATGGCAGATTTCATCCCAATCATTTTGATCACCCCATTAAATATAAATGGTCTAAACACCTCAATTAACAAGCAGACTGTCAGACTGTACAAAAAGCAAGACCAACCAACTGTACATGCCAGCTTCAAAAAACATACTTTAAAAATGGGCAAAAGATTTA
>NW_007752468.1:8426-8830 GCF_000696425.1 Galeopterus variegatus
TCAGAGCTCTCCACTGTAGGGATCCCAAACTCATAACAACCCAAGAAGGTAATACATGAAGAGACCCAATATTAGACAATAGGAAGTGATTAGAAACCTATATCAAGGGATCTGTCAAATAATTTAAAAATTGCTAACATCACATTGTCCAAAATAATCATGTATCTTCCACATTCTAATAAGAAATTTAACATATAAATTCCATTTTAAAGCCTGAGTTTTCAGAAATGTTTAGTTCAAAGAAAATGCAAATATCTACAGTAATCAAAAAGATTCTCTTTAGATTGCATTAAATTATGAATTCATAAGTTACTAATGAAGCCCTCATAGAAAAATTTGAAATCTTAACAAAGGTGGTAGGAGAAGGAAATAATATCAGGTGAGAGTAGGGACTACAAAGCTTG
>NW_007752469.1:0-963 GCF_000696425.1 Galeopterus variegatus
AAAAAAAAAAAAAACTCTATCCTGACTGCCATATCTACTGTGAATCAATGAGGCATAGCTAAATTTCTGGATTTCTCAGGGAGAGAGATGGTTTGGATAATGAACTATGAAAGTATATATAATTGAGCTACTGGCAGTACAAAATGTTTTAGCATAGTGCAGAAATTCTCTTCGTGCTACAGGTAAATGGGAAAATTCTTTTCAGTATATGGGCAGTAAAAATTTAACTACCTAAATTTGTAGACAGTAAAACAGACAGATTATTTTTTTTCTTTTTTGGTCCAAAATGTCAGGTAATAAAAAAAATAAAAAAAGAAATGTGTTAAAGCCAAAAGAACAAGAAATTATAAACCAACAAACCCACTGATAATAGAAGGAAGTCAGTCGTGAACAACCAGAAAACAGGAGAAAAATTACAGTCCACTTAATTCAGGAAAACTCAGGACATAACTCATGTTTGATTTGTGGTAAAAAATGGTTCAGCTAATTGTCCTGGAGTTTAGGACCTCTACTAATACTTCTGAGCAATATTCTAGGCACCCTAACTAAGGTCAGATTAAATGCTAGAGCAGATCAGATATACTATTTTTCATTTACAATATATAATCTATGTGCTACTGACTTCTGCATTCATTTACAGCATATAATCTATGTACTGTAGACCTTTGTAACTCAAGCAGCTCACGTACTGCATTCAAAAAAGTATGGCTATTAGTTAACCATACTGTTTGTTAGTAGATTAGTGTAGCTCTAGTAATTAGAATATATATTTGCATTAAATGAAAGAATTGAGTTGCAATGTGGAAACTGCAGTCTTCTAAAGATACCAATTCTCTCTAGAGAAAAAGAGCATGGATATATCTGTGGGTTGAAAACATTAGAAAATACACAGAAAAAAATTATTCTGCTCCAAATGGAAGTACAGGTTCTCCTAGATATCAGTCTGTGTGGTTTGATGGCGTT
>NW_007752469.1:2550-3069 GCF_000696425.1 Galeopterus variegatus
CATAGTATTATAAGTGTTAGCCAGAGCAATCAGGCAGGAGAAAGAAATAAAAGGCATCCAGATTGAAAAAAATGAAGTCAACCTGTCTCTGTTTGCAGATGATATGATCTTATATATAGAAAAACATATACTGAAACTTTACCAAAAAACATATACCAAGACTTTACCAAAAAACTCATAAAGCTTACTAACAGTTTCAGTAATGTTGCAGGATACAAAATCGACACCAAAAAATCAGCAATATTTTTATACTCCAATAACAAGCTAGCAGAAAAGGAAATCAAGAAAGAAACTCCATTTACAATATTCACCAAAAAATAAATAAATAAAATATCCAGTAATCAATTTAACCAAGGGATGAAAGATCTCTACAATGAGAACTACAAAAATCTACTGAAATAAATTATCTGAAAACACAAACAGAAAGACATACCATGCTCTTGGATTAGAAGAATCAACTTTACGAAAATGTCCATGCTACTCAAAGAAATCTACAGATTCAATGCCATCCCCATAAAA
>NW_007752469.1:7998-8830 GCF_000696425.1 Galeopterus variegatus
ATTACCTAAAAATTGAAAGTGAAAGTTACAATTAAATTGACAACTAGTTTCTCAAAAAAAATAAAATAAAATAAATAAATAAAGGAAAATAGTAAAAAAAGATCTTAAAAAGGAAAAGAGAAGCAACAACAACAAAAAACCCCAGGTGATGACTAAAAAATATATTCAAAGTGCTTAGATGAAAAAAAAAAATTGACAACCGAGAGTTATATAGCTAGTGAAAATACACTTTCAAAATAGAGATCAAAGACAGTTATATTTGATAAGTAAAAACTGACATAGGTGGTCAGCAGCTGACTCATACTAAAGGAAATGCTAAAGGTAATTCTTCAGGCAGGAGGAATGGTATCCCAGTGAGAGGCACAGTACGGTTGACCTGCATTGTCTAAGGTTTTAGCATGAACACATGAAGAAATACACAATTTCATTAGTGATCAGAGGCATGTGAATTAAAAACACAATTGGACACTGTCATACACATGAAAGAAGAGCTAATATTAAAGGCCTAACACTTGTACCCAATATATATGCTTGCATATATTTACAAAAACACATGTGAAACATGTTCAGTACATTTTATTTGTAATGTCTTCAAACAGAAAAAGAGCTAAATGTCAATCAACAGTTAATGTAGCAATCACAATGAACCAATTACTAGTCTATGCAAAAATATAGGCAAATTGCACAATCAAAATGTAGTCCTAAACACACCAGACATGAATAATAGGTATTATTTCCTCTCATTTAAATAAAGTTTAAGAGAAACAAAATTAGTCTGTGTTGATAATCCAAGACAATGGCTAATATAGAGGAGAGTTGGTAGCCACTGGCT
>NW_007752470.1:0-369 GCF_000696425.1 Galeopterus variegatus
CTTTGTTTCCTACAGTGCCCTCCCCTAAGTGATTCCTGTATGACCTGGAATACTCTAGAATTCACTGGAAGCTGACCCTAAGGGCTGGACTGCCTCGTTTCTCTTGCACTCCATCTGCCAGTTGGGTTTGCCAATGCGGAACACTACCAGAACTAAGGGCAGGAAGAGGGTGAAGCTGGGGTATTTATTCCCTCGGTTCTCTCCCTCCTCAATGGCAGGGCCTACAGCCGCAGATCCTATCAAGTGACCCCTCCCCCATGGCACAGCTCTAGCCTGGTTCTGGTAACAGGTCCCCCGTCATCCTTTCAGGTTCACAAATAGTAACAGCTTTTCACTGTTGTCTGTGGCAGCACTGCCCCTTGTTGGTTC
>NW_007752470.1:2653-3038 GCF_000696425.1 Galeopterus variegatus
CACTTCTATTCTCTTCGTTTGCCAAAAAGTGAAGTCCATTCATTCAACATTTACTAAACACCTGCCAGGCACTTGGTGCTAGGGCTGCAGTGATGAATCAGACAGACCCACCCTCAACTTCATGGAGCTTTCAAGTTAGTGGGAGAGATGGAGAAATTTTAAATGAGTAAACAGACAATAGGATCAGCCTATTACTATTGGCACTCATGAAATATATATTTTGGAAGAAAAATATATAACTTATTTTACATGCTTGTGACTGTCCTTCCTGAGCATATTTTCAAACTTTAAGCAGCACCTTTCATGTCACATAGGTATCCCATGCTGGATTTGGATAATCTAGAGCAGGAAAACTCTAGTGGTCTCAATAAAGAGAAATAGATAG
>NW_007752470.1:8373-8830 GCF_000696425.1 Galeopterus variegatus
AGATTCTCAGCATGACCAGGTGTCATGCTGGGAGGCTGGAATAAACTAGTATATTTAAAAGTAATTGAGTACAGTTAGTGATATAATTTTGAGTTTCACTTGACCCATTTTAAGTAGAGTACACTCAAGTTTTTAAATGTCCCTTACCTTTAGCTTTTTATAGAAAGGCAGGAAGAATGGCAGAGAGATTAGACTGAAAGTAACATATATTCTTTAGAGGTATTTATTTTGATAAGATACGTTTCGCTGAGAAGAAATTGAGGAGAGAAAATTGAGTGAAAATAGACGACACAAACAAAAATGTCTAAAAATATTTTTTCTTTTAAATTTTAAATATTCTACATCTGTCAGTCAGTTGATACATTAGAATAGTGAAACATCTGGAGTAAATATAACCACTTCTATTCTCTTCGTTTGCCAAAAAGTGAAGTCCATTCATTCAACATTTACTAAACAC
>NW_007752471.1:0-7472 GCF_000696425.1 Galeopterus variegatus
TTCACTATTGGAGAATAGAAATGCTACTGATTTTTGTGTGTTGATTTTGTATCCTGCAACTATGCTGAAATCATTTATCAACTCCAAGAGGTTTTTGGAGAGGATTTAGGCTGTTCGATATATAAGATCATGTCATCTGCAAACAGGGACAGTTTGACTTCATCTTTTACAATCTGGATGCCCTTTATTTCCTTCTTTTCTCTCATTGCTCTGGCTAGTACTTCCAACACTATGTTGAATAGGCATGGTGAGAGTGGGCATCCTTGTCTAGTTCCTGTGTATCTAATTTAAATTCGGGATGAAGGAAGGAGCATCTGTGGTTTCAATTATTTGGGCATGTTCCGAATGACATGCACTGAAATTATAAATGACCCTTACATTCCTACAATTGTTCACTAGCAGTCACAAACTTAGTTTGCCAATGTTCTCAGTCCCCACTGCCAAAGCAATGATTGAACAAAACAAAGGCAAGTGCCTCTTCTGGTAATGACACACTAAATAGCCCAAACCAACCCTCTGGCTGAGAAAAATTATACTAGCCAGGAAAAAATATGTTTAAAAGTCTGTTAGAAAATACCTGAGAAATGGCAAGTTAGAGATGAATTACTGAACCATAATCGGGGGAAGATAGAGGTTTAGAGTAATAACTCCTAATAACTTCAACATTTGGGGCTGTTTTTTAACTCTGCTGTTTTCCCCCTCTTTCCTTCCAAATATGGAGAGATCGAGTGGCACTTCTGGCAGTCTTGCAGGGCTAAGGCAGCAGGTATTAATGAGCAGGCTCTCTCAAGAACACCTGTGGACCATTCATATTCTGTTTGAGACTGAGGGCCACATCCTGTGAATATGATGAACCAGGATAATGCCGTACAGGTAAATAAGCTCAGCTTTGTAACATTTCAATCTATAATAGAAGAGTAAGGTTTCCTCAGGTATTAGAGTCTCCAAGCACTCTGCAAACATAAATCCTTTCTAGAGGAAGATGACATATGTCTTGGTCTTAAATTATTTCTAGAAGAATCTGAACATGAGGAGGCAAGACAACTCAAGAAAAACCTGCAGAAGTATCAGATGACAGAAAAAGACCAACAGGAGCTCCAGATATTGGAGTATTCAAACACAGACACTAAGGGGAATCTAATTTTTATGTTCAAGGATCTAAAAGATAATTGAAAACTTTGTTAAAGAACTGGAAAGTATAATAAGAACTCAAATAAAAATTATAGTATTAAAACAAAGCAGCTGAAAATGTGTACATGTGGTTTTAATAACAAATTAGATTTAGGTTAAATAGTGGATAAGATACATCTGAAAAAATGTAAAAGTGATTATGATTCAAGAAACTCTATGAACTCCAAGCAGGAAAACTAAAAACAAAAGCAAAACCCCAAAGTACACTTAGGTATGCTATAAAAATTTTATAATCAGCAGCCAGAGGAGGGTGGGAAAAAAGAGACAGATTACTTTTAAAAGAAGAATAATTAGATTGACAACTGAGTTTTCAATAGGAAAAAAAAAAAAGCCAGAAAACAATAGAATGATACATTTGAAGTGCTGGAAAAAAATAACTGAACCCAGACTTCTATACCTAGTGAAAATATCCTTCAGGAATAAAACATATTTTTAGTCAAAAATAGAGATAATTTATTATCAGCAGAATAATAGTAATGGAAATACTAAAAATTGTTTTCTAAGTAAATGGAAAATGATTCTGTAGTAAAGGTCAGAGATTGAAAAAGAAACAAAGAGAGAAAAAGGAAGAAAATTTGAGGATATATTTAATATTAGATGATTAAAATTATAACAATGTCTGTGAATGTTAAAAAATGTGTATGGAAATAAAATACTTGATAGCAATGTCATATAAGTTGGGGAGGTGATGGAGTTAAAACGTTTTAAGTTTATTGCATTGTCTAGAAAGAATTGTAAAAGGGCCAATTATATCAGACTTTGGTAAGTCAACCATGCATAGTTGAATCTTTAATGTAACTACCAGAAAACATGTAAAAGAAAGCATAACTAGGTGAACTTAAAAACACAGTAATAGAAACTATGAAAAATAAAACACAGAGAATAAAGCCTGGAAAAACAAAACAAAACTAAAAACCCCCAGAAGATCAATAATCAGTGGCACAAGTTGAAAGCAGCTAATAATACATGTTATCAGATTCTCCTCTGCAGAAGAAGAGAGAGGGGGGAAAATATTTAAAAAATAACAGTTGAAGATTTTCCTAATTTGATAAAAAATATAAACCCAGGAATCAAAAAAGTGTAAGAAACTGTAATTATAAGAAACATGAGGAAAACAACACCAAGTCACAGCATATTCAAGTTGCTCAAAACCACTGGAAACAGACAGTCTTAATAAACAAAACTGCAGGAATTCACCATCACAAGACCAACCATTCAACAAATCTTCAAGGAAGTCCTGTATCTGGAATCAAAAGAGCAAAATAGAGCACCATAAATACACAGGAAAGAATAAAAACTGCTAGTAGAACAGGTATGCAAATGAAAGAGAAAGAAAACGTATCTTACCACCACAAAAAAAAAAAAACACCAAATTGCAAAGATAGACAATAAGAGGGAAAGAAAGGAACAAAAGAAATATAAAACAAGGATTAAGAAATTAATAAAATGACAGGAATCAGTTAATACTTTTCAATAACAACCTTGAATGTAAATTGATTAAATTCCCCAGTTAAAAGATGTAGACTGAAGAGGCAGTCTTTTCCTCAATGTTTGTCCTTATTGCCTTTGTAGAAGATCAGTTGGCTGTAAGAATGTGGGGTGATTTCTCAGTTCTCTATTCTGTTCCATTGTTCCATGTGTCTGTTTTTATGCCAGTACCATGATGTTTTGGTTACTATAGCTTTGTAGTATAGTTTAAAGTCAGGGAGTGTTATGTCTCTGGCTTTATTTTTTGCTCAGAATTGCTTTGGCTATTTGGGGTCTTTTGTTGTTCCATATGAATATTAGGATTATTTTTTCTATTTCTGTGAAGACTGTCATAGTTATTTTGATGGGGATTGCATTGAACCTGTAGATCACTTTGGTAATATGGACATTTTCACAATGTTAATCCTTTCAATCCAAGAGGATGGAATATCTTTCCATCTTTTAGTGTCCTCTAATTTCTTTCAGCAGTGATTTTTAGCTCTTGTTGTAGACATCTTTCATCTCCTTCATTAAATTGATTCCTAGGTATTTCATTTTTTTTGTAACTATTTTAAATGGGCTTGCTTTCTTGATTTCTTTTTCTGCTAGTTTCTAATTGGAGTATAAAAACACTGCTGATTTTTGTGTGTTGATTTATATTCTGCAACTTTTCTGAAATCATTTATCAATTCAAGAGTTTTTTGATAGAGTATTTAGGTTTCTCTATACATACATTGAAGAAAAGACTGCCAGAAAACTGGAAAAACTTAATAGAAAAATGAAATTAGACCCTGTACCTCTCACCATATACCAAAATCAACTCAAAATGGATTAAAGACTAAATATAAGACTTGAAACTACAAAACTCCTAAAAGAAAACATAATGGAAACACTTCAGGAAGTAGGACTAGGCAAAGACTTCATGAATAAGATCCCCAAAATACAGGTAGCAAAACAAAACATAAACAAATGGAATGATATCAAACTAAAAAGCTTCTGCACAGCAAAAGAAACAATTAACAGATGTAAAACATAACCTACTTAAGTATATTTTAAAAACCAAGATACTACTGAAAGAAATTAAAGAAGATATATATAAATGGGGAGATTCAATGTATATATTTATTAATATTGATAAAATATTAATTCATCTCCAATTTATCTATGGATTTAATGCTAACTTAACTAAAGCCGTTTTGGCGGGGAGATAGACATTGACAAGCTGATCCTAAAATTGATATAGAAATGTTAGAATGAACAAAGTAGAAAAAGAATAATTAAGTCAAAGGACCAACAAAACCTGATTTCAAGACTTATTACACAGCTATTATCAAGACAGTGTGGTATTGGTATGAAGATAGATCAATGAAACTGATTTGAGAGTCCAGAAATGCAAATCTACACAAAGGACAGTTTATTTTTAACAAAGTTGCAAAGTGAATTCAGTGGGAAAAAAATAGCCTTTTGAAATGATGCTAGAACAGTTGGATATCCATGTGTAAATGAGTTTTTATTCATACCTTATTCTACAACCAAAAGTTAACACAAAGTGGATCATACACTGGAATGTTTAGTTTTTTAGTAAAAACTAAAACCATAATATAGGATAAAATTTTTGTCACCTAGTGTATTAGTCTGCTTGGGTTGATAACATGAAATACCACAGCTGGGTGGCTTAAAAAACAGAAGTTTATTTCTCATGGTTCTGGAGGCTGAAAAGTCTGAGGCCAAGATGTGCATCAATCTAGTGCTCTCTTCCTGGCTTATAGATGGCTGTCTTCTTGCTGTGTCTTAGAGTTAGGCAAAGGTTTCTTAGGTATAATGCCAAAGGCATGATTTGTAAAAAAAATCAATAAATTGTAATTTGTCCAAATCAAAACTTTCTGTTCTTCAAAAGAAATGAATAAGACAATGAAAAAACAGGCCAAGGAAGAAAAGATATTCAAATTTTATATTGAGGGTACTTCAAAAAGTTTGTGAAAAAATAAAATGAAAAGATAACATGAGTCTTTCCATGAACTTTTTGAAGACCCTTCATATGTAAGGAACTATCAAAATTCAGTAATAAGAAAGGAAGCCATCCAAGAAAACAAAAGGGGGAAAATGACTTCAACAGGTATTTCTGCAAAGAAGGAAAGGGTGGGAAACAAACACATGAAAAGATGCTTCACATCATTAATTATTAGGGAATTGCAAATTAAAATCTCAATCAGCTATGACTACACATATTAGACTTACTAAAGTGGCTAAAATTACAAAGACTGGAGTGAATGTGAAGCAACAGGAGTTGTCATGCATTGGTTGTGAGAATACAAATGATAACGAATATGCAAAAACAGTCTGATAATTTTTGAAAAGTTAAACATAGTATCTACCATATACCATAGCCATTCCACTTATAGGTATTTATACATGAAAAATTAACGCATACATCCATACAAATACTTGTACACAAATGTTCACAGAAGCTTTATTTGTAATGCCCCCAATCTGGAAAAACTCAAATGCTTATTATTAGATAAATGGATAAATAAATTGTGATATATCTACACAATGGAATACCCTTCAACCACAAAATAAATAATCTTTAACACACATAACAACATGGATGAAGCTCAGAATAATTATGGTGAGTAAAAGAAGCCAGACAAAAAAAGTATGTATTGTATGACTCCATTAATAACAGAGTTCTAGTGTTTGTACTAATTTACAGTCCCACCAACAGTGCAGGAGTGTTCCCTTCTCTTCACACCCTTGCTAGCATTTGTTATTCACTGTCTCTTTGATTATAGCCAGTCTAACTGGGGTGAGGTGGTATCTCAATGTAGTATTAATCTGCATTTCCCTGATGACAGTGATGTTGAGCATTTTTTCAGGTACATGTTGGCCATTTGCATATTTTCCTTTGAAAAATGTCTATTCAGCTCTTTTGCCCATTTTTTAATTGGGTTGTTTTTTTTACTGTGTAGTTGCTTGACTTCCTTGTATATTATGGATATTAATCCCTTGCTGGATGCACAGTTAGCAAAAATTTTTCTCCCACTCTGTAGGTTGTTGTTATGGAAACTAATCTATAGTTCAAAAAGCATATCAGTGCTCAACTAGAAGCAGAAGGTCATGAGGAAGGGTTGGGGGCTACAAAAGGGCACAAAAAGCTTTTTGGGAGTGATGGATATGTTCACTATCTTGATTTTGTGATGGTCTCTCGGGTGTGTACATATGGCAGTACTTATCAAATTGTACATTTTAAATATGTGTTGTTTATTGTATGTGTATACTTTACTAAAGCTGTTAAAATCAGTTTGCATTTCTATGTACAGGGAACAGAATATAAAAATTAAAAAATATATAGTTTACAATAGGATTAATAATACAAAATATATCAAAATAAATCTGACAAAATATGTGCAAGTTCTTTTCACTAGAAACAAACAAAAAAATCATTGAGAAAAATTAAAGACCTAATATACATAGAGGGACATGTTATCAAAAAACTCAATATTGAAAAAATGTTAACTGTTGTAATCCCGGTTCTAATCATCAAAACACAAACTCTGCATGTGTGTGATTCTAAATGAATGATAGAAACAAATGAAAGATCAAGAATGGAAGAACTATTGGAAGAAGAATCAAATGGGAGGACTTGCTCTAGTAAATATCAAGACATATTCATAAAGAGAGTAGTTAAGACAGTCTAGTGTCACAAGGATATACAAATTGAATAGAGAGCTCAGAAATAGATGTATGATTATTTAGGCATTTGTTTTTGACAATGTTGAACTGTAGAGCAGTGGGGGAAAGGGGGTCTTTTCAACAAATGGTGCTGGGTTAATTGGGTATCCAGATGGCAAAACAAAAAATCACATTTGACCCCTACCTTTTGCCATATGCAAAAACCTATTGCAGGTGGATTATACTGAGCTGTAAGTTCTGAAAGATTACATAGGAAAATATTTTCATGATATATAAAGATTTCTTAAACTGCATTAAAACTACCACTCATAAAGGAAAAGATTGAGAATTTAGACATTAAATTTAAGAACTCTTGTTCATCAAAAGACATAAGAAAGTAAAAATGTAAACCACAGAGTAGAAAAAGATTTTGCAACACATGTAATGACAAAGAACCAATAAATAAAGAGCTCCAGAAAATCAAATTTGTAAAAGACACATAACCCAATAGATAAATGGTCAGAAGACATTAACTGGCACTTTTAAAATGAAAATATCCAACTGGGTGGTAAACTTATGAAATGTTTTCACCCTTGTTAGTAATTGGAAAAATACTGATTAAAACCAGAGATATAACACTATTCATTCCCTGGAATGGCTAAAATGAAGAAATTAACCACCAATTATTGCCAGATACAGAAACACTGGAAACCTAATATGTTGCTTGTGGGGGTGAAAATTAGTGCAACCACATTGGAAAACATTTTGGCATCACCTGTTAAAATCAAGCATTTACATTTGCTATGATCTTCAATTCCATTTCCTGGTGTATACCCCATGAAAACGTGTGAACATCATAAACAAGAATGCTGATTTCAGGATTATTTTTCCATCTTAAAAATGAAAAACAGCTCTCAAACCATCAACAGTGTAATAGATAAACTTGTCCGGTGGAATTTATATTGCAATAAAAATAAATGAATCAACACTGTGCTCAAAAACATGATTGAATGTCATAACTATGTTGAGCAAAAGGAGCTAGACTCTCAAAAATGCTTATTGCATAAACTTATTTTATATAAAATTTAACAAATAGGCAAAGCTTTATTAAAGAATTTAGGAATGTATGCATAGGCAGTCAA
>NW_007752471.1:8229-8829 GCF_000696425.1 Galeopterus variegatus
AACTATGTTGAGCAAAAGGAGCTAGACTCTCAAAAATGCTTATTGCATAAACTTATTTTATATAAAATTTAACAAATAGGCAAAGCTTTATTAAAGAATTTAGGAATGTATGCATAGGCAGTCAAGTTGTGATTGCTATAAAAATGATACCTATAAAAGTAGGCACAATATTGTTTCCATTGGGGGACCAGCTGGGGTTTTGAATGAGAAGTTGTAAAGGCAGGCACTTCAGAATTTTAAAGTTATTCACTGAGCTATATGTTTATATATTGTGTACTTAACTATATATGGGTTATGTTTTACAATTTTTTTTTTTTTAAGAAAAGAAGCTATGAAACTCGGGACTATTTTAGGCGGAGGTACCCTTGGTGGTAGATTTCTAGGTAAGCCTACCTTGCCCTAAACTACTCCCTAACCTCATTGAGGTTTAATACACACTGTTAACTGTTGAGGGTGGGGAATCCTATTATGGTAATTGAAAGGCGGAGCCTTGAAGAGGTGACTAGATTCTGAGGACCATGCCTTGTGAATGGATTAAAAATGGTGATCATGGGTGCGGTTCTGAGGGCTTTAAAAGAGGAGCACATGAGAGGTTTGTCT
>NW_007752472.1:0-5489 GCF_000696425.1 Galeopterus variegatus
TGCTGTCGACCCCGACTGACCTTTATCCTTTGATTCTTGTTGTTCTTCCATTGATTCTCTATGCAACAGTCAGAGTGGTTATTTGAGAACCTAAACCAAATCATTTCATTCCCTTACTTATCACCTAGCAAGAACATTCAGTGGCTCTTAAAATAAAATCCAAGATTTACAAGGCTCTGTGTGCTGTGGCTGTGCTTTTCTCTCCACCTTCATCCCAGGCCATGCTCTGGCTCACCAACTATGCTCTATCCTCACCCATCTCCTTTCCCTTTCTGGAACACACCACGAGCTTTCTCACCTCAGGGTCTTTGCACTGGCGATTTCGTTCTATTGAAATGTTCTTCTGCTGGTCCCAGCGATGGCTGGTTCATTCTTGTCCTTTAGGTCCTAACTCAGATGTTACCTCTTCAGAGAGATCAAACTATCTGTGACCACTCTGTTTAAAAAGGCTTTCCCTTCCTGTCACATTATTTTATTTCCTGCGTGACATTTACCACATCACAATTATCTTGTTGATTTATTTTTTTTGTCTGTTGACTCTCCCTAGGTTCCATGAGGGCAGTGATCTTGTCCATTTTGTTTGTTGCTATGTTAGGCACTCAATAAATATACGGATCAATGAACAAATGAATATGGATCACAAAAGTTTAGAGGAAGAAGCAATCTCTCTGCTAGTCATGGAGCAGATTAGGCATTTGCTAGGTATGAGGGAGAAAGAGTGAACCTGGAGAAGAGCGTGAGCAGAGGCAGAGGGAACTACGCTGAGGTGGGACGGGCAGACACTAGGATTGCAGAGATGGAGCAGCTCTTGAGAGGCCATGGGAAGGAATGTGACTGACATGGACTCAACTCCTGACCATCCCATAACTACCTATGTAGCTTTATTTAACCATTTGAACCATATTCATCTGTAAAATGGGGAAAATGATCCCTACTGTGGAGGGTTATTGTGAGCATAATGCTTTATACTTAGGGTCCTATTGGAACGCATGTGTAATAAATGTTAGCCATTTATATCAGTATTTAATTCAGATTCCCAGCTAAGGGTGTGCATCAAAATCAAATTTGGAGCATTGTAGAAATGGGGATGCCAAAAACCCAACTCAGTACTACTGAATTAGAAGAGCTATCTCTGGGTGGGGGTGGGGGTGGGACTCCAGCATGTGTGGTTTTCAGAAGCTCCCCAGTGGATTCAGATTTATAGCTGTTGTTTAGAACCATGTGTTTAATCCAAGCCATGCTGGAATTTTCTCTAAACATCTCTTGCTGAGAGACTGTCCAACTCGAATAGCTTTGTAATGAGAACTCACAGAGCCACAGGTCCAGCTGCCCACCACTTTGGCATCTACCTGAACCTCTGAACTTTAGTCCCTCAAGACCAGGCCATTGATCTCTTATCAATTGGGTAATATTTGGTATTAATTTTTTAAAAATCTTGCAGTCACAATAAAGTCATTATGCCTTCTATTATTCTTGGTCATGTCCAAGATGGAAGCCAATCTAGTTATCTTCTGTACTCTCACCCTTTTAGTATCTGGGCTTCTCCCCTAATCCAACTACCCTTTGCTGGGTTCCCACCCAAACCTCTCCACTGAGTTCTTTAGAATGTCAGCTTCAAGGTATACAAACCTACATAAACCTATACCTTCAATGTCTTTACTGATATTCCCTCTACTTCCTGCTGTAACTGACCCCGGCTTAAAATAGATGTTTTAGATGTCAACAATGACTGAAATATTAACTAGCTGTTTGGTTAGTTGCTCATGTACCCACAAATATATTCATGTGTTGGAATGTTTGGGGCCAATAAATACGCATATAGGTTTGACGCTGGGAAAACATGATGAGAGCCCAGGGGTCTTGTATCTGGTAAACAAGTATGAAAAAGGAATCAAGCCCTGTAAGCAAACATGGGACAAGAGAGGTAGACAGTTGGAATTTATGAAATGACCATCTTGTTCTTGTCCCATAACTGCTTATTCCTTCGTCTGTACTGACCAGAACCTTTTTCTTTTCTTTTTTTTAATCTCAGAGCCAAAGGACTGGTCAGGTGGGTTGGGCTGTTGCATTAAGTGTCTTATGATAACTCCGATGACAACAGATGAGACCCTGCTTTGGGAAGCCTCCTCAGGGAAATAACTCTTGGGTCCTGCAACAGACCAGACATCCTCAATGGGATGGAGAAGAGTGTCATTCCATTAAATCCACTAAGTCTGTATCAGAGGCTCATTTAACAGAAGCCACCCATTTCGAAAGCCAGGAGTGGTTGATGGGGAGATGGGATCAGATTATCCATACTATTTTTTCTATTTTGAATGCTTTATCTCAATAAGTAGTCTTCTATTGTAAAAGCCTGATGTCATGAGTGCTTACTATTTTTGGCTTTCTACAGATTGGGGAAAAAATGAAAAAATCAGTATGAATGCCGAAATTTTTTTCGTTTCTGTTTTTAGGTGTAACTGGGACTATTGGTTACATTTGGAATTATTATGGCCACCTTCTTTCATATTTTATATTTATTATACTTTTTTGAATAACATTGTATCTATGAGCTCCCCACTATGACATAACATGAGAAATTGACCATGCTTTACTTCTTCCCTTCACCTTACTGCTCAGGTTTTATTGACATAATTTGGAATTTTATTTTCAAGTTACTAATTTTTTTACATTGTTCAGCTTTTAGTTCTGGAATCCTTTACTAATAGTTATATGATGCTCTACGGTCACAGTTAAATGATGAGGGAGACTTACTGTACATCTTGCTGATTTTATTGCTCATTAGTATTTCTTCTAAAACCTTCTGCCATCCACCCCTTTTCTCAGGATATTTATTTTTGCTTCTTTTTTGTTGAACCAGAGTTATTTTTGAATTTTTTTTTCCCAGAAAAGATACACATATGGATTTTTAAAAATTCTAAAATATTGGAAAATGACTTTTTTGTTCTCTTATGCGAAGTATAGTTTGGCTGGGCCTAGAATGGTCATGTCATAATCTTCCTCCTTCAGCTACTTCTCTGTAAATATTCCATTGTCTTTTTAAAATATATATTTATTTTTATTAAAAAATTTCTTTTGGCAGCTGGCTGGTACAGGGATCTGAACTCATGACCTTGGTGTAATCAGTACCACACTCTACCAAGTGAGCTAACCAGCTAGCCCATTGTCTTTTAATAGTCACAGTTGTACAGAAGAAATTTCATATTAATTTTATAATTCCAGGTTTGTTTCCCTTCAAGCAACTGACTTTTTTTTTTTTTTTAAAGTTCATGTAAATTGAATGTTTAGAAGATAAACACTTTTGAACCAACCTAAATGTCCATTGACTAATGACTGGATGAGGAAAATGTGGTATATACACTCAATGGAATACTATTCTGCCATAAAAAAGAATGAAATGCTGCCATTTGTAGCAACATGGATGAACTTAGAGAAAATTATGTTAAGTGAAATAAGCCAGGCACAGAAAGAGAAATACTGCATGTCCTCACTCATAAGTGTGAGCTAAACAATAAACAAATATATAAAAAAAGAAAGAACAAGAGAAAGAAACAACAATCACAACAATACATTGAGCTTTCCAAAGGAAAGAACAGAACTGAGGTTACCAAAGGTGGGAAAGGTGGAGGGGGAGGGGAGTTAGTGAGAAATTGGTAAGGGGCCACAAAAAAATGATTACATGTGTAATGATAAATATACTAATTATCCTGATTTGAGCATTACATATTGAACATAGGGATTGATATTCAATATGGTTCCCTGTAGATATGTACAATCAATTATTTTTCAATTAAAGAAAAAAAAAAGATAAACACTTTCTTCCTTAATTTGCTTTAAAAGGTTCAGAGACTTTGTGCATATTTCATTTAATATTCAGTTGGCAACAATTGTTACAATTGCATTATCACACCTACTCAGGGGTTAATGATCTGAGAATACATAGTAAAAGGTACCAGAAAATGTTAACATTTAAAAGAACCCTACGATGTATTATTTCATAGACCAAAGAATTTTTTTATAAGTAAATCATCTCATAATTTGGCTATTCTGTATGTGTGCATGTTTGGAAATTTCCTTAAATTCAGACATAGTTGTTTTCTGTACTTCTGAACAACCTTATTTTATATATCTATATTTGGAATATTTGATGGGGTTCATGTTTTCTCTTTTCCCATCTGAGTGGCTCCTATCATTATTAAATGTTTATTTCTCAAATACTAATTATAGGGTGAGATGTCGGGGCTCCTAACTAGTGTTGTGTTTCTTCCTTCCCATTGCAGAGATTGACTGTGGCAGCCCTCCACAAGTGCGACATGCTGTCTTGGTAGGGAATCACAGCTCTAGCCTGGGCGGCATGGCTCACTATGTCTGTCAAGAGGGCTTTGAGAGCCCTGGAGGAAAGATTACTTCTGTTTGCACAGAGAAAGGCACCTGGAAAGAAAGCACTTTAACATGCACAGGTACAGATTTCATTTTGCTGGGGCTCCTGTTACCTGGGAACAAAATAGCCAGTGGGAGCATGGGCATAAAACCATTTAATTGCTGCCTCACTCTGTGCTCTGTGTCTGGCTCTGCCATTTACCTGGGTGGGCACCTGGCTTTAGATTTGTCAGATAAATCCTGAAGATTTAGAGGGTGGATGGGGAAAATAAGTTGGATACAAAATTCTATGCATCCATCTTTTGAAACTCACCTTAAATCACAGTGATTCCTTTCTCCTCTGCTTGACGGGCTGAGAAATTTTCTCCATGATCCATTTTCTCAGAGGGGCATGCTCCTAATTTAGCATATGTTGACAGCTTTTCAGAGAAAAGGTGATGTAATGAAAATAAGTTTTCCAATGTTTATTTTTATAATTGTGGTAAAACACACAAAATAACATTTACCATCTTAACTATTTTTAAGTGTACAATTCAGTGGTGTTAAGTATAGTCACACTGTTCTGTAACCAATCTGCCGAACTTTTTCATCTTGCAAAACTGAAACTCTTTATCCATTAAACAACTCCCCATTCCACCCCTCCCCACACCCACTGGCAACCACCATGCTATTTTATCTCTTATGAATTTGACTATTCTAGGTATCACATATAAGTAGAATCATATGGTATTTGTCTTTTTGAGGCTGGCTTATTTCACTAAGCATAATGTCTTCATGTACATTATGTCGTGGCATGTGTCAGAGTTTCCTTCCTTTTTTTTTTTTTTTAAATTTAAAAAAGATGACTGGTAAGGGGATCTCAACCCTTGGCTTGGTGTTGTCAGCACCACGCTCAGCCAGTGAGCGAACCGGCCATCCCTATATAGGATCCGAACCCGTGGCCTTGGTGTTATCAGCACCTCACTCTACTGAGTGAGCCACGGGCCGGCCTGAGTTTCCTTCCTTTTTAAGGCTAAATAATATTCCATTGTATGGATATATGACAGGTTTATCCATTTGTCTGTCAATGGGCACTTGGTTTGCTTCTACCTTTGGCTATTGTGAATGAT
>NW_007752472.1:5999-8829 GCF_000696425.1 Galeopterus variegatus
CAATTCTGTTGGATATTTAATTACAGAAGTGGAATTGCTGGTGAAAAGGAGTTTTGAGACTTCAGTTCCAATTCTAGCAGTATGTCACAGGCAAGGCATTATGAGCCTCAGTTTCCTCATCTATAAAATGCGGGGAAGAAAACCTCTGCCTTTTCTTTTTTTAAAAAAAATTTTAATTTATTTTATTTATTGAATCAAAATCGATTATACATATTTTGGGGGTTGAACATTGAGATATGTTGATCAAATCAATATTACTAGCATATATATTGTTACAAATCATAATTATTCTTTATGCCCCTTGTCCAATCTCTCCCCTTCCCCCCTCTCTCTCCCCCTCCCCCCTCTAATTACCCTAGATTTCTTCTCTCCTTCCGGAAGAATAATGGTTACTGTGTTGATTTGTTGCCTAGATGATCTGTCCAATGCTGAGAGGTGTGATCAGGTCCCCCAATATTATCATAGAGCAGATACTTCTTCTATCACTCTGAAATGGGCTTTGTGGTGAGAGACATCCTCTTCTTTTCTTTATCTCTGTTGGTGACTCTCCTTGTGTGAATTCACTCCAGTGGCTGAAGGACAATCTGCATGGTGATTGTGGTGTTTAGCCACTTTTGCAGCAGCCATGGTTATTGTGATGGCTGTGGTGGGCCACCCATATGAAGGTGATGTTTTTGGCATGCTCCTTGGCACTGGCACTGTGCCTGGTTGTGGAGTGTGTCTGGTCCCCTTCTCCATGCCTCTGGTCCCTGGACGGGCTCTGAGGTGTTGGCGCCATGTGCCTGGTTGTGGGAGGGGGGGTCCGCTCCCTGGCTTCATGCCTCAGGTTACCAGGCAGGCCTGGAGACCCTGGCACAGTGTGCCTAGTTGTGTGTGGGGGGGTCTGGTCCCCTTTTCTGTGCCCCGGGAGCCCAGGCGGGCCCTGAGATACTGGCACAGGGTGCCTGGTTGTGGGAGGGGGATCTGGTCCCCTTCTCCATGCCCCAGGTGTCTGGGCGGGCCCTGAGGCACTGGCGTGGTGTGCCTCGTTGTGGGAGAGTGGTCCGGTCCCCTTCTCCATGCCCCAGGTCCCTGGGAGGGCTCTGAGGTGCTGGCGCAGCATGCCTGGTTGTGGGAGGGGAGTCTGGTCCCGTTCTCTGTGCCCCAGGTCCCTGAGTGGGCCCCAAGGTGCTGGTGGTGTGCCTGGTCTGGAACTAGTTTTTTGTCCTTTGCTTACTTCTAACACGGGGGAACTTCTTGTGGGAACCAGTACTTGAGCTGTGTGGTTAAGTTAAATTGCTGCTTTGCTGCTGTTTCCCTAGGGAAAGCTTTTTGTGCAGCTCAGGGTTTAATGGTTGACCTTACAGGTACTTCCAGCTCTCCAGAGACCAGGTGGATCTGTTTTCTGTAGAATCTCTGATCTGGGTCTGACGTTTTTCATCAAAGTGCACCCTTTGCAATTCTGCATTCCTAACCAGTCTCCTCTGAGTGGTCCTGTGCTGATTGGGGGGTGGGTTGACTGTCCTTGCTGTGCCCCAGTGTTCTTCCGGTGGGCCCGTCTCCCCTACCGCCCATGCTGCAAACACCTCCCATATGCCGGTCCCTTGCGATGACTCACCAGCCTCTGAATGGCTCCCTTTTTTCAGTTGTTCTGGCTCCTCACTCCTGCGTGGGTCCACGGGAACCCTATTAGTGGTCTTGCTGTCCTGGGGCTGCCAAGGCCCTCTTCTCCCCTGCCCATTTGATTCCCTCCCCAAGTAACTCCATCCACAGGGCACAGCTGCGGCTTCTGCCAGCTCCTGCTCCACGTGCTCATCAGCTTGAGCCTTAAAGCAGCCGCAGCCGGAAACACTCAGAGCAGCTTTTTCTTTCTCTTATCGTAGTTTCTCCTGCCTTCATGAACTCTGTAGGTCTCTCCTCCTCTTCCCATGAGGGGCCGCAGCTTGGCTGATGTTACATTTTTATAGTTGTAAATTGGTTGGTTTGTGGGAGAGTGACGCTGGGAACTGTCTATTCCACCATCTTGACCGGAAGTCAACCTCTGCCTTTTCTACTTCAATGAGTGTTAAGAGGGAATCAAATGAGATAATGTATGGGGAGCATTTTGAAAAGTCTAAAGCACCATGCACACGTTAGTCCTTTTCCTGAAACTGCTAGCCTGGCGTGCAGATCTTCTCATGAATCAGCACTGTGCACTTCCCCGTGCTTAATTTCATGCCTCTGCCTCCTGGAGACAAGGTGGGGAAAGGCAGTGATCCTTACCATTTGTGATGGTTGGATAGAGGGTGTGACAAAATGGTTAACATAATCTCAAGTGGCTCTGGGAATATATTTCTGGATGTTGACTTGCTTGGCTGTGAAGACAGATCTCTGAACAGTGAAATCTCAAGGTAGCTTTGGTCTGAGTCTCTGGTTTGACTTGCAGCAGAATTGTGGTAGAATGAATGTCTTGGGAATGCTTCCATGGGAAAGTCTAGTCAGAGTAAGCAAAACATGTGGACTTCCACTCATTATTTGTCCATAGAGCAATGGTTTATAACCATTTTGGGGACAGAAATTTGGTGAAATCTATCCATTCATTCAATAGATATCTATTTAGCATATGCTATGTGTAAGGTACAAACACCACCCTCTTGGAATCAATAGGGGAAACAGAATGTTCCCCAAAGAAATGTACTTATACATGTAATGTTTTACACATATACATGTAATGTTTTACACATATACATGTAATGTTTTACAAACAAATTCAAGGTGGTCATGGACTTCTGAAGTCCTTGAGTAAAGCCTCCTTGGAGTAGATGGAAAATTCAGCTCAGCTGCTGAGGCCCTGTCTGTGCCATGCCATTCC
>NW_007752473.1:0-240 GCF_000696425.1 Galeopterus variegatus
TGATGTATCATTATTTTCATTAGTTTCAATACATTTTTTGATTTCCTGCTTGATTTCTTTTGGACGCATATGTCATTAAGTAGAATGCTGTTTAGTTTCCATGTGTTTGTATAGTTTCCAGAATTTCGTTTGTTATTGATTTCTAATTTTAATTCATTGTGGTCTGAGAAAATACTTGAGATAATTCCAATTTTTTTGAATTTGTTGAGACTTGGTTTGTGACCTAATATGTGATCTATC
>NW_007752473.1:4597-4960 GCF_000696425.1 Galeopterus variegatus
AATTCCTAGGTATTTTATTTTTTTGGTGGCTATTGTAAATGGGCAGGATTTCTTGATTTCTTGTTCTGCATGTTCACTATTGGAGAATAGAAATGCTACTGATTTTTGTGTTGATTTTGTATCCCGCTACTGTGCTGAAATCATTTATCAATTCCAAGAGTTTTTTTGTAGAGGTTTTAGGCTCTTCAATATATAGGATCATGTCATCTGCAAACAGGGACAGTTTGACTACATCTTTTCCAATCTTGATGCCCTTTATTTCCTTCTCTTCTCTGATTGCTCTGGCTAGTACTTCCAACACTATGTTGAATAGGAGTGGTGAGAGAGGGAATCGTGTCTAGTTCCTTTTCTTAAAGGAAAAGC
>NW_007752473.1:5861-8829 GCF_000696425.1 Galeopterus variegatus
TTGTTCTTGTTTTTCTGACTGTTTAAGGTGAAGTATTAGGTTGTTCACTTGCCATCTTTCCATTCTTCTGAGGTAAGCATTTAATGCAATAAATTTCCCCCTTAGTACTGCTTTTGCCGTATCCCACAGGTTTTGGTATGATGTATCATTATTTTCATTAGTTTCAATAAATTTTTTGATTTCCTGCTTGATTTCTTCTTGGACCCATATGTCATTAAGTAGAATGCTGTTTAATTTCCATGTATTTGTATAGTTTCCAGAGTTTCATTTGTTATTAATTTCTAGTTTTAATCCATTGTGGTCTGAGAAAATACATGGGATAGTTCCAATTTTTTTGAATTTGTTGAGACTTGATTTGTGACCTAACATGTGGTCTATCCTGGAGAATGTTCCATGTGCTGACGAGAAGCATGTGTATTCTGTAGTTGTTGGGTGAAATGTTCTGTAGATGTCTGCCAAGTCCAATTGTTTTAAGGTGTATTTTAAATCCTGTGTTTCTCTGTTGATTATTTGCCTAGATTATCTGTCCAATGCTGAGAGAGGTGTGTTCAGGTCCCCAACTATTATTGTATTGGAGTCTCTCTCTTTCTTTAGGCCTAATAGTGTTTGCTTTACACATCTGGGTTTTTTTTTTTGTCTTTTTTTTTGTCTTTTTTCGTGACCGGCAATGGATCGCAACCCTCAGTGTCGCGCCCGTACTGGACCGGGACCGGCAACGGGATCGCAACCCTTGGTGTTGCCCCCGCTCCTTGCTCAGCCAGTGAGCGGCTGGTCTGCACGTGGGATCCGAACCCTTGGCGGGAGCGCCACTGCGCTTCCCAAGCGGCACACTGTAGCAGTGCGCCACCGGGCCAGCCCTGATTGTTATGTCTTCTTGCTGGATAGATCCTTTTATGATTAAATAATGGCTTTCTTTGTCTCTTTTTATGGTTTTTAGTTTAAAGTCTATTTTATCTGATGTAAGAATATCTATTTCTGCTTGTTTTTAGTTTCCATTTGCATGATATATCTTTTCCCATCCCTTCACTATTAGTTTGTGTGAGTCTTTACAGGTGAAGTGAGTCTCTTGAAGGCAGCATATAGTTAGATCTAGTTTTTTATTTCAATCAGTCAGACTGTGTGTTTTGAGTGAGGAATTTAATCCATTTACATTTAAGGTTGTTATTAAGAGGTATTTTCTTACTCCTGGCATTTATCAATTTTCATTTGGATATTTAGAATATCTTTTGTTCCTTTGTTCCCCTTTTATTGCCTCTCTTCAGTGTTTGTTGTGTTTTTGAGGTGGTAAAATATACTTTCTTTCTCTTTCTCATTTGCTTTTTTGTCCTACCAGTGGGTTTTGTTCTTTCTTGTGCATTCATGGTTGTGATTATTGCTTTTCAGGTTCCAGATGCAGGACTCCCTTGAGGATTTCTTGCAGGGCTGGTTGCATGGTGGTGAACTCCCATAGTTTTTGTTTGTCTGGGGAATACACTATTTCTCCCTCATTTCAGAAGGATAGCCTTGCTGGATATAGTATTCTTGGCTGACAGTTTTTTTCTTTTACTATTTTGAACATATCATCTCTTTCTCTTCTGGTTTATAGAGTTTCTGTTGACCAGTCTGCTGTTAGTGTGATGGGAACTCCCTTATAGGTGACTTGCGCTTAGATTCCTTGCTGAGGTTAGTGACACTGTGTTGGTTTGTTGGGAGCATGGGTAAGCTCTTGAGTTCTTGGGGGAAGTGCCTGGTTGCTTTGTCACTCTTTGGATAGGGTGGGAGACACTGGTTGGGCTTGTTGGCACCCTGGCTAGTTTCCTGTGTCCCTCATGGGTGCACTGGGGGTACATTGGAGCTCCTTAGTTTGAATGGGTAACCCTTGGTGGGGTTTCTCTTTCCTCTTTCCTACAGGCAGAGACTCCTTCTTGGTCCTTGCTTCCCCTGGTTGGAGGATGGCCTCATGGTGATTGAGACCTTACTCTTTTTGAGTTTTCTGGTTTCTGTACTACTGGGGGATTCTGCACGTGTCTCTTCCCAGAACAAGGCAGTCATGTGGGCTGCACATGTACCTTCCACCCCCACGAGTACTACCACATGTGGCAGTGTAATTACCCCCAAGGGTTGGGCCACTGGGTCATGGATCTGTGCTTGCTCACCTCTTTTCCCACGCTCTGCTTGTGACTCTCATTTATCAATGCAGTTGAGTAATCTGTGGGCTGCTTGCACGGCAATGGTGACTGCTGCTGTGGCAGCAAGCCGCCCTGTGATGTAAGTGGCTGTGGTTTATCATGTGTGGCAGTGGTTTCTGCAGCAGTGGAAAGAGCTGCCTGCTGATGCTGTTTAGGGCCCTGGGTGCACTTCCTGCCTCCTGCCAGTCTGACAGAGGTCTTCCCGTGGCTGTTGAGGTCCCATGTGTGCTTCCTGCCTTCTGCCTGCCTGGTGAAGGGCTGCCTGTGGATGTTCATTCTTTCATGCTAAGTATTTTCACTGTCAGGCAGTTCATTCCCTTCCTGAGAGTCACCTCATTTTCTGACAGCTCTCAGCATTGGAAAGATTCTTATTACATTGATCCCGCATCTGTTTCCCCGTAGTTTTTACCTTCTGCTCTGACTGAGGTTCTATCTTTGAACCGTTCTGGATATAGCTAATCCCTCTTTCCTGTGGCAGCTCTCCAAATATTTGAAAAATACCTGTGTTCCTTTTAAGGCTCCTCATTTTGTTATGTAATACATAGAAATACATGTAGATACATGAGTACATGAATATAATTTAATAATGTAAAGCAATTGTACCTTGATTTTCCTTGTTGGGTGTATTTGTCTTTTAGTTCTCAGAATCCTTGAAGTACAGGCACATTAACCATCTCTCCACTCATGATTGAAATAAAAACCTACCCTTTCTCACCCAGAGTCAAAGGCAGGAGCTGCGGGCAGCAACCACCACCTGTAAGCAGGCAAGCAGCGTGCTGAAAACACCACTTCTGTGCAGG
>NW_007752474.1:0-405 GCF_000696425.1 Galeopterus variegatus
AAAAAATTATCAAAAAATTTACTTAAACAGGATATGTATACCAATAACACTAAAATGTAAGTCAAGATATGCAATTCCTTTTCTAATTCATTTTTTGTGAATGATGAAAGAGTTTTCTCATGCTGTGGTATTTTAATTTGCCAAATGAACAAAGTCCAGACTTCTCAGACCTTCACTTGGGGCCTTCCACAATCTGACCTTGACATACTGGAGCAAATTTATGGCTCCGCAGCCCTGTACGTGAACCTTCCAGTCTGCTCACAGCTCCTTGAAAATTGGTTAAATATTTGTGTCTCCCTGGAATCTTAAACACCGCTACACACCCACACACCCTCCACCACCCAACCCCAACTTCCTTTCTACAGATCTAAACTGAAACTCTCTTAAGAGGCTTTTCAATTCCCC
>NW_007752474.1:2433-2773 GCF_000696425.1 Galeopterus variegatus
TGTTCCAAGCTCCTGCTTCCATGAAATTACTTCTGTCCCATGCAAACCGTCCCTGTTTGGTACATCATCCCACATGGGAATACAGCCCTCTCTTTCTGGGATTACTATAAAAACATCATTCACTCAAGGCATTTGTGCATATAGCCAGCCTCACAAAAAGTTTAGTGAAAGTGAGATTTTACATCACCCTGCTGCTCAACCCTCTCTTTCTAAGACATCCTGTTTCTCTGTCTGCAGGCTTGCAAGCCATGATGGGAGCATTTTCTTCTCCTAAACTTGACTTACATCTCCACCTCCCTTTTAGAGAACCATACCCCTTTTTCATAGGTGTAGGTGTTAC
>NW_007752474.1:8455-8829 GCF_000696425.1 Galeopterus variegatus
TGTCCAGAAGCAATTTTTCTTTGCTTTGTGTGAGGATCAATTATTATTTTAGTTAGGTGTGTGCATGTGTTCAATAGCTTTAATAAAGTGTAATTTACATACCATAAGCTCATCTATTTTAAGTGTATAATTTATAATTTTTAGTAAATTTATAGAATTATGCAACCATCACCACAATCTAGTTTTTAAAACATTTTTATTGCCCAGAAAAGATCTTTCATGCCCATTTGCAGTTATTCTCTGTTCCCATTCCCAGCCTCAATAGCAATTTTAGGGGGAAAAAACCTTCTCTTAAAAATGATCCAACTCAGGGCCAGCCCGTTGCTCACTCGGGAGAGTGTGGTGCTGATAACACCAAGGCCACGGGTTCAGAT
>NW_007752475.1:0-8828 GCF_000696425.1 Galeopterus variegatus
AAAAAAAAAAAAAAAACAAAAAGGAAAAAAAAAAAAAAAAAAGAAAAGACTGAGATAACAGAGATAGTAATGGCAGGTAGTAGCTATCACCCCTAGGGCTTGAGTAACAAAATCAAGAAGTTGGGGTTACCAAATCAAGGAGCTTGGAGGAGGAGGAGGGGTTCTGTGGAGCTGGGACCCAGACTTCTGAGAAGAAGTTGCTTGGCTTGGCTATTGGTATTTCAGGGACTCGGAGGAAGGGTCCCATAGAGCTGGGACCCAGACTTCTGAGGCAAGGGCACCTCCAGGCTGAGACTGTGAGATCTGACTTTTGTAACCTGTCAGTAAGGTACAGCTGCAAGCAACACAATAGCCACTGTTCACCCACTTGAGCTGTAGTGACCAGAAAGGAATATAATGGGGACTATTCTGAGAATGCTGAAAGAAAGCCAGAAACAGGGACCAGTTGCTGGGGTGATGCTGACAGGAACAGAAGGCAAAGCTGGAATGAGAAGCCCGTTTCCCACCTTTGGCATTTTATTCTTCCTCTTGCATCCCCTGGTGGTAGAATCTAATGGGGAGCCTGGTGGCAGAGGGAGTGTGGATTTCAGACTCCTAGTCTCGGCATCACTGAGGATGGGCGGGGAAGGTGGATTTGGAGGTGAGGAACAACAGCTTCATGGCCAGCACTGGTCCTCTAGCAAGAGCAGATTTTGTCTCGATATACCACATAGTTGTTTCTAGATCACCCTTGACCCTTGGTAATTTGTGCTAGTTTCTCTTTCCCCTCATTGGCTCCAGCCTCTGGCTTCATGATAGTGAAATTGGAGAAGTCCAGATAAGTCCCAGTTCTTGGGGCCAGGGCAGAGGAGGTGGGAGGGAAACTGGTAGAACTTACCTTTTACTTTTGTTTTTAGGTGATTTGGTTTATAGTACTGGTTCTTTATCTCCTGTAACTCTGCATTTTGTCCTCTTCGTATAAGCCTTATTCTCAAGGTTTCTTCCTTATTTATAATAGGTTAAGGGGTGCTCTTGTCCCCAAATCTCTTCTCTCACATTTTCCTTCTCATTTCTTCTCTCACATTTCAGTGCCTCAGTTTGTAGGTGTCTGGGTATTGCCTCCTGAATTATGCCTCTCTCCCAAGGAAGCTATTATTTATTTATTGGCACATATTAATTGTACATTTTTATATTTCATTTTTCTCCCAATTTCCATGTATCTAATTTATTTATTTTTTCTTTCTTTCTTTTTTTTAATTGAAACATAATTGATTATATGTATCTGTGGGGTGCTGTGTTGAATATTAATACCTGTGTGCAATATGTGATGCTCTAATCAGGATAATTAGCATAGTCAGCATTACACAATGTAATCATTTTTTGTGGACCTTTACCAATTTCTTGCTAACTCCCTCCACCCCCCCCACCTCAGGTAACCTCAGTTCTGTCCACTCCTTTTGACAAAGTTATATTTCAATACATGTATACAATGCATGATGATCAAATCAAGGTAATTAGCATATTCATCATCACAAAAATTTATCATTTCTTTGTGATGAGAGCAGTTGAGCTTCTCTCTTCTAGCCGATTGTGAACATACAATAAATTATTGTTAATTATAGATACCTGGCACTACTATAGACCACTAGAACTTATTTTTCCTATCTAGCTGTGATTTTTTTGTCTGCTAGTCAGCCTCTTCCTTCTGCCCTGCCCTTCCCAGCCTCTAGTAACTACAATTCTGTTCTCTACTTCTATAAGCTCAACTTTTTTTTTTTTTTTAGCTTCTACATGTAAGTGAGAACATGCAGTAGTTTATCTTTCTGTGCCTGAATTATTTCATATCTTCAATCTGGAAGATTATTTAATATCTTCCAGGCTTATCCATGTTGCTGCAAATGACAGGATTTAATTCTTTTATGGCTGAGTAATATTCCATTGTGTATGTATACCACATTTTCTTTATCCAATCATCTGTCGATGGACACCTAAGTTGATTCCATATCTTGGTTGTTGTGAATAGTGCTGCAGGAAACATGGGGGTGTAGATATCTCTTCAGTATGCTGATTTTCTTTTTGGGTTGAATCTGTTTGGATTAACTCTGTTTGGTTAAATCCATTTGGGGATCTTTGAGCCTCTTGGATCTGGAAGTCCATAGTCCATATCTCTTCCCAAATGGGAAATCTTCAGCTATTATTTTGTTAAATAGTTTTTTGATGCCTTTTCCCTGCACTTCCCTATCTATTATAGGCTTTATTCCTTTTTTTGTTTCTGTCCACCTGGGTTATTTCAAACGAACTGTCTTCAAGTTCAGAAATTCTTTCTTTTGCTTGATCTAGCCTGTTGCTTAAGCTCTCAGTTTGGGTTTTTTTTTTTTTTTTTTTTTTTTTTTTTCATTTAATGGATATTTCCATTCCAAGATTTCTGCTTGGTTCTTTTTTTATGATATCTATCTGTTGAATTTTTTTCAGACCATTAAGTGTTTTTCTGATTTTGTTGGATTGTCTATCTGTATTCTCTTGTATCTCATTGCGTTTTCTTAAGATTATATGTTGAATACCTTTTCAGGCATTTCATAGATTTCCTTTTCTTTGGGTTAGGTTCTGGAGCATTATTGTTTTGCACTGTCGATGTCATGTTTCCTTGATGTCTGGGAAGCTGGGAGATCAGTCACTTCTTCTAATTTTTTGGAGTATCTTTTGAAAGGGAGAGACTCTTTCCTGTAGATGTGTTGTATAATGTTAGTTGGTTAGGGTAGTTTAGGTTTGATTCTGGGTGAGTGCAGTAGTGTAGTGTCCATGTGATTTCTTTGGCTGTATTCAGTGTCGAAGTCGTATGCAAGTGCCTCAGTGGCCTAGGTGCTTGGGTGCTCAGCAGGTACTTGCTGTAGTGCTGATACTGAGCAAAATTTCTGGGACTGCAGGTAGGGCTTTGAGCCTTTGGGAGATGAGCTGGTGTGCTCAGTGAGTCCTCAGCTGAAGTGGGCCACTCTTAAGAAGGTCAGTGGAGTTGCAGTTAGGACTTTGGGGTTCCAGGAGAGGTATTGTGGCAATAGGCTGTTCCTCTGCTAAAGTGGGTATGGTTCCTGGGGAAATGGGTGGAACCATGGAGCCATGGAGAAGTTCCTCAGGTGGAGTAGTCAACACTGGGAGGAAGTTGCTGGGGCTGTATTCAGGACCTTGGACTCCCAGGAGAGGCACTAGGGCATTGTACACCTCTACAGCTGGCATTGGCAACTCTGGGTGGGGTTGCTAGGGTTGTAGGCAAGATCTCAGGTCCCTGGGAGAGGCATTATGGTGCTCTGCAGCTCCTCAGCTGGATTGGGCCACTGTGGGTAAGGCTGCTGGTGCTGTGGGCAGAACTCTGAACCCCCAGAAGAGGTGCTGGGGTGCCCTGCAGCTCCTTAACTGGAATTTGTGACTCTGGGCAAGGTCTTTGGGGCTATTGGCAGGACTCTGCACCCCCAAGGGAGATGCTGGGTTGCTCCACAGCTTCTCAGCTAGAGTAGGTGACTCTGGGTGAGGTTGCTTGGGTGGGGCTTTTGTTTAGAAGTGGAATTCTCCTATAGGATATTTATCCAGGTTGATATATGTCCACGTGCTCCTTTTCTAAGGAAGTGAGATTATAGTTAAGCTTAGTTTGTAGAGATATTTGGACCAATTAATTCCTGAAGAGTGTTATCAAGTACAGAACAGCAGTTTGGCCTCTTCTAGTTTATCTACCATGAATTGGCCTTATATCTGCTTTATCTTTTCCTGTATGGAATAATTCAATCTTTAGGCACTTCTCTCTAAGGGAAGGTTCTAAGGGGTATAGTCATCTCATACATTTGCCCTTACAGAAAATAGGGTTGTGCTGCCTGTTTCTGAGGGCCTTCTGGACTGTCTATCAGTGACTACTATTCCCACAAAGCTGAGGAAGGTGTGCTCTGTGTTCTCACTCCCCACTTCCTTCACTGGTCTGGGGGACAAATTTTACAGTCCACCAGCAGTCACAGCTGCAGGCCATGCAATAGACACTGCCCTCCCACTTGAGCTGTAGTGATGAGAAAAAGAATAATAATCATGCTCTCAGTGAGGCACAGAGTGGCTCATCCAAGAGCTTACATAATTGTGGATGTTCTGGCCTGAACATGGTTCATAGCTTGACATCTGGCTCATCAGGGGAAGAAGGACCATAAACTATTTTTCTTTCTTTTGAAACCTAACAAATCTGCATGTGCCTACTATGATGTGCACAGGTGTGCAAAATGTAAACTTTATTTCTAATTACATTAAGCTCCGTATAGGTACCTTGGTTATCCCCTGCTCATCACAAGCTTTCTTTGGCTCTTATATGTCTAAGAAAATATTAGCAAATGAATTATTAAGGCAGCTTGATAACATAACCTTTCAAAATGTGGAGTTTTATGAGGGTTAAAAAGTACAATGATTCCTTAAAATGGTGTGCAAATGGGGCACACCAGATATACGGACAGCTATGGCATTTTCAAAACTTGAGAACTTGAGAACAAGGGTTAGAATTCCAAAGACTGAAAGTTTCTTGGTAAGTTGTTGTATTCGTCCATTTCTATTGCTGCTTGTAACAGAATACCCGAAACTGGGTAATTTACAAAGAAAAAATATTTATTCCTTACAGTTTTGGAGGCTGGGAAGTCCAAAGTCCAGGGAACACATCTGGCGAGGGCCTTTTCTTGGTGGTAACTCTCCAGCAGCGCAGGGTATCACATGGCGAAGTGGCAGAAGCAGAGAGAAACTAACCTCCTCACTGATTCTCCTTTTAAAGCCACCAGAACCACTCCCATTATTCCAAGAAGGGGTCAATCCATTCACGAGGGTCCAATCCTCACAATTCAATCACCTCTTCAAGGCCTCACCTTTCAGCTACCACATTGGGATTTCCCACCCTTTTAACACTGTCGCAATGGGGGTTAAGTTTCTAATACGTGGACTTTGGGGGATGCAACTCAACCCACTGCAGTTGCTGAGTGGTAAGATAAATTTAATATCCCAGTTTTGAACTTTCCTTTGATATCGTCCACTTCTCTTTTCAAGATATGACCTTTAGGGAAGTTAGTCCCCCATACCAGAAGATGTATTTTTTAGATTCCCATCTGCAGCCTAGAAACCTACTAACCTTGAGGCAATTCTGTTGGCCTGTCAGGGGCCTTTGGCTTAACATCTCTGAGCTTTCCTTCTGCCAGGAATTTATTGCTGCTTGCCGAACCATTTCTTCTTTCTTCCTTTCTATCTTTCTCTCTCTCTCTCTTTTTTTTTTTTTGGCGGCTAGCTGGTACAGGGATCTGTACCCTTGACCTTGGTGTTGCAATACCATGCTGTAACCAACTGGCCAGCCCCATTTCTTCTTTCTTATGCTATAGCCTATGCATTTGGGGCAGGACCACACCATCCCAGCTGGTAGGATGCTGTCCTCTTGGATGTGGGTAGGGCAGCATTTGGTTCTCCCTAGGCAACTAAACAATGGCTTGGACCTATCCTTCCGTAAGGAGATTCGGTTTAGACCAACTCTCTCTGATTTAAGAATGGATTCTTATGTAACTGATGATTGTATTTGCATAAAAATGAGTTATGTAGCAATTTGACAAGTTGTACAAAAATTGATGGTCCCTGGAAGCTGTTAGTGGTTTCTTCTAATGCTAATGAAACATAGACTAGGACTCTTTAACCATCTTGGTTCCCTCTTTCCTTGAGTGGGAAGATAAAAATTAGAGAGATCCAGCAGGGGGAATGTGCGTGTTTCTATAATATAAATTAGAGTCCCACAGTTTATGAAGTAGGAGTTGGAATCACACAAACTTGGGTTTGAATTCTGGCTCTATTACCTAGCTTTGTAACCTTGGTGATGCTGCTTAATCTTCCAGAGTCTCAGTTTTTCATCTTTAAAATGTGGCTAATACTAGTCTTGCAGAATTGTGACGCAGTTAAAGGAAATAATAGCACTAGCCAAGTGCCTGGTATAATTACACAAGCAGATTGTGAGACAGGGGTGGACTATTGCAAGAGAGGTGTGGAGGCAGCCCCCACTTTAGGAGAAGCCACCATGTTGGTCTGCCACTGGAAGTGTCTTTGACTTTCCCATCTTTCTACCTGAGAGGCAGAGTGGTGAATTAGAAAGTGGAGCATGGCTTTGGTGTTCAGTGGATGGGGTTTGAATGTCTGTCTTGCTTGTTGTTCTTGTATGTTTATTAATTACATGGCTCTCTGCATCGATTTCCTCAGGACTACATTCTCAGAACTGTTGGTGGGGAATAGCACTGATGCCTGACACACAGCAGAGACTCATTAATGATGCTGTTTCCCCCTGTGTAGTCCTAGTCTCCAGGCTTAGTATTGGAGAATTATTGTGTATGGAAGAAATGGTTAATGCAACAAACTCATACATGGGAACGCATATGTAAAGGCAGCTTGATAACTTATTTGAAGGTGTAAAAGAATGGACATCTATAACTCTTTATAAGTGGTATTTTTAAAGATTTTATATTATATCTGAAGCTTAATTTATTATCTAATAAGTATGGCAGCTACATTATCGTTTTCTGCCAGTTAGATGTGTAAGGTTGTTGGTTAGTTTTTATAATGGGGAACACAGATTGGGTTTTAAGCTATTGAATAATAAGAAATAATAGATTGAAATGATTTATTATTTTCTTATATTTTGGGAAATAAAGTGTGAGAATATTTATTTTAAAACCTTAAATATATCCTTAAGCAGAATTAGGCAAAAGGGGAAAGAATTAAAATAAACAGGTATATAACTGGGTTGAAAGAATAGCTGTGGCAGAAAATATGAGACTTTGTATGGGTCCAAATCTGCTGGTTATATACAGCTGCAAAAACAATTTCATGTTAATATTAGTCACTCAGGACTGAGTAAGCATTTCTAATCATCTTGAATGACTTTGTCACAATCATTTTCCCATTATCTACACTAAAGGGTTATAAATCCATTTTAATTAAAAGTAATAAACAACACTTTGCTATACCACAGCAATAAGCGTAACACCATTTCTAATACAGTATGACTTTGACACTTTTGAATTAAAAACGACCCAACTTTAGCAAGAGGTAAATGAAGGTGATAATTATCTGGTCAATTTAGGTTATATGCTCAGTTTAGATAAATTAGATCTCAAGGTGTATTTTGTACTTTATTGGAGTGTTATAGCTGTTTATGGCCAGTGTTCACCAGATAACTTCAAATCCACACTTTCCTTCTTTAAAGACTTGGGACTTAATTGGCTGTTGCAGTGAAGCAAAATCTCATGTACGTTTAGTTACCTTTGAAATATTCACAACTTTTAAGTGGGTGAAACCATTGTTAGACAATCTCTAAAATCAGAAGATTTAACAAAGATGTTTAGATGTTTTTAGTGTGCTTTCTCCTTGACTAAAGCCCCTTAGAATTAGGTGCTGAGTTCAGCCAGATACATTTGAATCTTACTGAGTTATTTTCTTTCAGAAAAGTAACTTATATGTGCTAATTAATGCTTTGAGGAAAGCTTCCTGATCTTTTTAGAAATATGTCAAAGAACTCTAATAGAATATGAATTCCCTTATGCAAGGAAAGAGGCTGGGCATTTTAAAGTAGCAATTCCCTTTAAAAACTTCCTTTTAAACATTTCTTCGCTCTCTTTGCAGCAGATAAAAGGCTGGTGTTTTTAGATAAAAAGAAATCAAATTGGCATTAATTCTTTTTGCACTAAAGAAAATTTTCAATACCTATAGTCATGGCATTGAACTGGCAAGAGAGACCCCAAATCATAGTGTGTTAGAAATAGACTAAGGGACCTTGGGAGTTATCTGGTCGACCTACTTATTTTACAGATGAGGCATAGGCTGGCAGCTTTCCCACAGCCTGTCACACAGGAGCGGGTGGCACGGATGACATGAGAATTCAGGCTTCCTGACACCTGACTTATGTGCCCTTTCTGATCTCAGCTGCCCTCAGTTTTTCATTTTGTTTGGCAGTTGGGCTTTTTGGCATTTGCTGGATTTGCACGTTTTGGTAGAAAATTACCGAATCTTTAGTGTATGAATGATTAAGGTGGAGCCAAAATACTCTTGTAGAAATACTGGTGGAAACACTTGAAATAAACAAAATCGACTTTAACTCAGTCGTCCTCTTTTTCTCATAACTAAAAATGGAGGCTCTGACTATGTAATCAAGCGGCTCATAGCAAATGTTTTTGACCTTTTAGAACAGAAGAATCGATAACAGAAGATGACAAGAGGAGGTATGTTTGTGTTGCAGCTAGCTTTAATTTGAGTAATTTTGGCCATACCTCATGGATTTAACACACTGTAGCACATTACCAATAACACAGAGATTCTACCAGAAAAACTTTTGGCAAGGAGAATACAGGTAGGAGCATGTGATCTGAAAAATAATTTGTCTAGAATCCATAATCTTTCCTTCCTTCAAGCTTGGTTTTGGTCCTTTGCATGTTATGGCCTGTGCTAATTTCCATCCTGGGGACTTGGGGTGTGCCATTCTCCCTAGCTGGATGGCTTCCCGTCATTCTCTCTGCCTTTCTGTCCTCCCACGCCTCCTCTGATTAACTGCAGTTTACTCTCATGACTCCTTAGCTCTCTCCCTCCTCATTTTATATTTATATCTCCCTATAGGTAAAATGTTTTTGTGTGTCCATAACAACTAATACCATGTTGAGCACTCTCAATTCTTGATAAGCATTGACTGATTAATTGTAGCATGTCACTGTACTGATATTTATTACTGTACTAAATTATAAAATCCCAACTTCTTTCTTTTTTTTAAAATTTATTTGCCAAGTTTTATTAATCCTTTACAATTCAGGTAAAATATTACT
>NW_007752476.1:0-303 GCF_000696425.1 Galeopterus variegatus
GAGAAATTAAAGAGGACACAAGAAGATGGAAAGATATCCCATGCTCTTGGATTGGAAGCATTGACATTATGAAAATGTCCATATTACCCAAAGTGATCTACAGATTCAATGCAATCTCCATCAAAATCCCAATGACATTTTCCTCTGAGATGGAAAAGCTATCCAGACATTTATATGGAACAAAAAAAGACCATGTATAACCAAAGAAATCCTGAGCAAATAATAATAATAATAATAATAACAATAATAATAATAATAATAATAAAGCTGGAGGCATAACACTACCTGACTTTAAACTATATT
>NW_007752476.1:5436-7272 GCF_000696425.1 Galeopterus variegatus
TCACTGTTCGGAAGAAATGGGCCTTGAGTAATCCTTTTTGTGGCTCTTTCACCCACAGGAAGAGGGGTGACAAATCTGTGTGAGGCAAAGCAACAGTCCTGGGATTGCTGCTGCAACCTCAGTGTTCAGGACAGCAGCTAGCACATAGTAGATATAAATAAATATGTAACAAATAAATGAATAAATGGGTGCTGTTTGATTGTAAGCAAATCAGATTTTGCAAATATATGTATTTATTTTGGCAATAGTTTAATATTTTTAATCATTATCTGTATGAGTTTGCTTACTTGCTTTTTGGATGGAGGGCATATTTCCCTTGAAAGAATATCTGTTTGACCAGAGCAGGGACCACATTTCTATTATTTCCCATTGTACCTCTGTGCCTCATAGAATTCCTGACATATTGTAGGCACTCAGAAAATATTTGTTGAATAAATGAATGAATGAATGTCACTTTCAGCCTCAATGCTGTTGTTCTTTCTGGATTTTATGTCTGGAGCTCTCTGGGCATTTAGTTTGGATTCTGGTTCTTGACTTGGGAGTACAAAGCACACTTATACACAACATTTGTAGTCTAATTCAGTAAGGAAGAAGCACCAACAGCAGGCTCATTCTACCTGGCCTCCAAGAAAGCCCCAGTCATCTGTTGGGGGCCACTGATGCAGGATTCAGCACAACGGACCGAATATTTAACGTGCATTATACGCTAAGCTCAGCCAAGGTACATGCAAATTCACCTCTCTGTCACTGATCACTTCAAGAAAAGCCCCTTGTCTGAATTTACAGAAAACATGACCACTGTATCACCATTACTCAAAATTTATCATTATGACATATGTAGCATAATACCCATGTCCTCAACAACAAGCTTCAGAAGTTCTGTCCACATTGAAACACACATCACTAATTATTTTTCCATGCAAATACACAGATAAGTGTGTATCTTTTCTCCTGATATTGTTCATTTGAGCTTAATAGTTTTGTGATGCTGCCTCCCTGAGCACAGCGTAACAATTGGAATTCAGACCTGGGGGATGACAACACCTGGGTTAAATCCAGCTGCTCTAACTTTGTTCCATTGTGAGAGCCATTCCACCTTTCTGAGCCTTTGTTTTCTCATCTAGAAAATGGGGAACATAATCGTGAGTACTTCTGAAAACTTTTGTGAGGAATCAAACAAGGCAGATGAGTAAAAAGTACATAGGATTTTTTAAAACTCTGAAATATGTGCAGAATTGGAAATTCCAGGAGGTAGAACTTTCAACAGTATTTCACTAACGTCCCATGAATAGCATTAGACCCTCACCAGGTTGCATTCATCAAACCAAGCCCAACTCATCCTCCCAAGCCTTCTCCTCCAGGAAGGCTCCTCTGGTTATCCACCTGGACAGCATACACATCTTCCCTCTTTGAGGTCACGTACTGTCCCCATCACTTCCTTAAGACAATAAAGAGAAGCTTGCATGGTCAGATAATCTCCAACTCAAGGGTTTCTATCTCTCACTGCCCTGTGAGATCTCTGAGATCTGGAGGAGTCCCTCTAAGGTGGGATAATGGGCTGTTATTAAAAATCAGGAATGGATTTTCCCAGAATCTCCTTCAAACTTTCTAATTATCAAGCTCAATCTGATTCCAATCAAACATGCCCTGTCCCCAGTACCACACTCAATCCAAATCACATATTTTATTCCACTGCTATAAAGCTTTTCAAGGTATTGTCAGATTTAGATACTAATATTTAACATGAACCTAATTGCATGTAACTGGAAAAAAATTTTTTGCTAAAACTGTCACTTCTCAAATTCAGACTAAACTGGCAATGTAACAAATTAGGAG
>NW_007752476.1:8342-8827 GCF_000696425.1 Galeopterus variegatus
TAGGCTGTGGGGAAACGGGCCCTCTCATATATGGATAGTGAAAATGCAGATTGGCACAACCCTTCTAGAGACAAATTTGACAATGCTTAGCAAAACTTCATATGCACTTACCTTTTGACCCAATAATCTCATTTCTAAAAATCCACCCTAAAGACACATCTCCAAACATATGAAAATAAGCACATACAAGTTCACTCATTGTAGTGTTATTTGTAATGACAAAATGTTGAAAATAATGAAGAATGTCCNAAACAATACAGAAGAATGTCAGGAACTAAATTGGAGCAGTTTCCAGGATATACTGTTAAGTGCACACAAAAAGAATACTATGCTATTCTAAATGTAGGAAAAAAGGGGATCTGAGAAAATGCAGGCATCTGCTTATTGATTCAAAATAATTATGAAAAGGATAAACTACAAACTGAAGATATTGAGGCTGATACGAAAAGATGTGGCAAGAAGGAGGGGGTGGAGACAGCGTAGTC
>NW_007752477.1:0-1433 GCF_000696425.1 Galeopterus variegatus
CAATGGGCTTCCACATAGAACTTGCAAACCTGAATTCCTACAGGCTGCATGTGTGAACCACATTCTGCTGCCTCCTGCATCAGAGTTAAACTGGCTTGTGAAATCTCAACCTCCAGTGAGTGTTTTTGGCAGATATATTCAACACACCTTTCAAACCTGTTTGAGAGCCATTTACCATGTGATTTCGTGTCTAATTTCTGAAAACAAACTCCTCTCAGCTGTACGTCTCTTATAACTAGCACACCTTCGTTTCAGTGCCTTACGCTGGATTCTAAGCTTGGAAGCTTCTCTGACACTTTTTGACAGAGATTTTGAAAGAGACGTCTCACAAGCCTTTTCCCCCATAGGCTCCAATGGGCTTCCACATAGAACTTACAAAGCTGAATTCCTACAGGCTACATGTGTGAACCACATTCTGCTGCCTCCTGCATCAGAGTTAAACTGGCTTGTGAAATCACAACCTCCAGAGAGTGTTTTTGGCATTGATATTCAACACAACTTTCAAGCCTGTTTGAGAGCCATTTACCGTGTGATTTCGCGTCAAAATTCTGAAAACAAACTCCTCTCAGCTCTACCCCTCTTCTAACTAGCACACCATCGGTTCTGTGAGTTATGCTGGATTCTAACCTCGGAAGCTTCTCTGACGCTTTTGGACAGAGATTTTGAAAGAGAAGTCTCACAAGCCGTTTCCCCCATTGGCTCCAATGGGCTTCCACGTAGAACTTGCAAACCTGAATTCCTAAAGGCTAGATGTGAGAACCACATTCTGCTGCCTCCTGCATCAGAGTTAAACTGTCTTGTGAAATCTCAACCTCCAGTGAGTGTTTTTGGGAGAGATATTCAACAAGCTTTTCAAGCCCGTTTGAATGCCAATTGCCGTGTGATTGGGCGTCTAATTTCTGAAAAGAAACTCCTCTCAGCTCTACCTCTCTTCTAACTAGCACACCTTCGGTTCTTTGAGTTATGCTGGATTCTAAGCTCGCAATCTTCTCTGACGCTTTTTGACAGAGATTTTGAAAGAGAAGTCTCACAAGCCGTTTGCCCCATACACTCCAATGGGCTTCCACGTAGAACTTGCAAACCCGAATTCCTACAGGCTAGATGTGAGAACCACATTCTGCTGCCTCCTTCTTCATAGTTAAACTGTCATGTGAAATCTCAACCTCCAGTGAGAGTTTTTGGCAGAGATATTCAACACACCTTTCTGGCCTGTTTGAAAGCCGTTTGCAGTGTGATTTCACGTCTAATTTCTGAAAACAAACTCCTCTCAGCTCTACCTGTCTTCTAAATAGCACAGCTTCGTTTCAGTGTGTTATGCTGGATTCTAAGCTCAAAAGCTTCTCTGACCCTTTTGAAAAGAGATTTTGAAAGAGAAGTCTCACAAGCCGTTTCCCCCATAGGCTCCAATGGGCTTCCACGTAGAACTTGCAAAC
>NW_007752477.1:1443-2811 GCF_000696425.1 Galeopterus variegatus
AGGCTGGATGGGAGAACCACATTCTGCTGCCTCCTGCATCAGAGTTAAACTGTCTTGTGAAATCTCAACCTCCAGTGAGTGTTTTTGGAAGAGATATTCAACACACCTTTCAAGCCTGTTTGAGAGCCGTTTACCGTGTGATTTCGCGTCTAATTTCTGCAAACAAACTCCTCTCAACTCTACCTCTCTTATAACTAGCACACCATTGGTTTAGTGAGTTATGCTGCATTCTAAGCTCAGAAGCTTCTCTGACGCTTTTTGACAGAGATTTTGAAACAGAAGTCTCACAAGCCGTTTCCCCCATTGGCTCCAATGGGCTTCCACGTAGAACTTGCAAACCTGAATTCCTACAGGCTAGATGTGAGAACCACATTCTGCTGCCTCCTGCATCAGAGTTAAACTGTCTTGTGAAATCTCAACCTCCAGTGAGTGTTTTTGGCAGAGATATTCAACACACCTTTCAAGCCTGTTTGAGAGCCGTTTACAGGGTGATTTCGCGTCTAATTTCTGAAAACAAACTCCTCTGACCTCTACCTCTCTTCTAACTAGCACAACATCGGTTTAGTGAGTTATGCAGCATTCTAAGCTCGGAAGATTCTCTGACGCTTTTTGACAGAGATTTTGAAAGAGAAGTCTCACAAGCCATTTCCCCCATACCATCCAATGGGCTTCCACGTAGAACTTGCAAACCCGAATTACTACAGGCTAGATGGGAGAACCACATTCTGCTGCCTCCTGCATCAGAGTTAAACTGGCTTGTGAAATCACAAACTCCAGTGAGTGTTTTTTGCAAAGATATTCGACACCCTTTTCAAGCCTGTTTGAATGCTGTTTGCTGTGTGATTTCACGTCTAATTTATGAAAACAAACTCCTCTCAGCTTTACGTCTCTTATAACTAGCACACCTTCGGTTCAGTGCGTTATGTTGGATTCTAAGCTTGGAAGCTTCTCTGACCCTTTTTGACAGAGATATTGAAAGAGACGTCTCACAAGCCGTTTCCCCTATAGGTTCCAATCGGCTTCCACGAAGAACTTGCAAACATGAATTCCTACAGGCTAGATGGGAGAACCACATTCTGCTGCCTCCTGCATCAGAGTTAAACTGCCTTGGAAAATCACAACCTCCAGTGAGTGTTTTTGGCAGAGATATTCAACACACATTTCAAGCCTGTTTGAAAGCCATTTGCCGTGTGATTTTGCGTCTAATTTCTGAAAAGAAACTCCTCTCAGCTCTACCTCTCTTATAACTAGCAGACCTTCGGTTCAGTGTGTTATGCTGGATTCTAACATCTGAAGCTTCTCTGACGCTATTGGACAGAGATTTTGAATGAGAAGTCTCACAAGCCGTTTCCCCCCATAGGCTCGAAT
>NW_007752477.1:8176-8827 GCF_000696425.1 Galeopterus variegatus
AACTAGCACACCTTCGGTTCAGTGCGTTATGCTGGATTCTAAGCACGGAAGCTTCTCTGACACTTTTTGACAGAGATTCTGAAAGAGACGTCTGACAAGCCGTTTCCCCCATAGGCTCCAATGGGCTTTCACATAGAACTTGCAAACCTGGATTCCTTCAGGCTACATGTGTGAACCACCTTCTGCTGCCTCCTGCATCAGAGTTAAACTGGCTTTTGAAATCACAACCTCCAGTGAGTGTTTTTGGCAGAGATATTAAACACACTTTTCAAGCCTTTTTGAATGCCGATTGCCGTGTTATTTGGCGTCTAATTTCTGAAAACAAACTCCTCTCAGCTCTACCTCTCTTCTAACTAGCACACCTTCGGTTCTGTGAGTTATGCTGGATTCTAAGCTCGGAAGCTTCTCTGACGCTTTTTGACAGAGATTTTGAAAGAGAAGTCCCACAAGCCGTTTCCCACATAGGCCCCAATGGGCTTCCACATACAACTTGCAAACACGAATTCCTACAGGCTAGATGTGAGAACCACATTCTGCTGCCTCCGGCATTAGAGCTAAACTGGCTTGTGAAATCTCAACCTCCAGTGAGCGTTTTTGGCAGAGATATTCAACACACCTTTCAAGCGTGTTTGAAAGCCGTTTGCCGTGTGA
>NW_007752478.1:0-439 GCF_000696425.1 Galeopterus variegatus
ACAAAAGATAAAAAATAATCTTTTAATTAGACATGATCATGAATGCAAAAATTTCCAAGGAGTTTACAAAAACATGAAACATCAGTGAGTTTACCATGATACATGGACAATGAAAAAAAATAATATGTCTATGTAGTATCATTAAGCAATAGAAAATTGAAATGGAAAGAATTTAAAGAAGATGGAAAAAGATGGAAAGATACTCTATGCTTTTGGAATGGAAGAACTAACATTGTGAAAATGACTATACTACCGAAAGTGATCTATAGATTTGATGCAATCCCCATCAAAATAACAATGACATTCTTCACAGAAATGGAAAAAACAATCTTACCTTTCATATGGAACAACAAAAAACCCCAAATAGCCAAAGCAATCTTGAGAGGAAGGAAGGAAGGAAGGAAGGAAGGAAGGAAGGAAGGAAGGAAGGAAGGAAATT
>NW_007752478.1:476-1117 GCF_000696425.1 Galeopterus variegatus
AGGAAGGAAGGAAGGAAGGAAGGAAGAGAAAGCTGGAGGCCTAACACTACTTGAATTCAAATTATACTACAAAGCTATAGTAACCAAAAGAACATGGTACTGGCATAAAAATGGACACTTGGACCAGGGGAGCAGAATTGAGAACCCAGAAATCACCCCTCAGGCTTACAGCCATCTGATATTGGACAAAGTCAACAAAAACATACATTGGGGAAAAGACTGCATCTTTAAAAAGTGGTGCTGGCAAAATTGGATTCCCACATGCAGAAGAATGAAACTAGATATGCACCTATCACCATATAGTAAAATCAACTCAAAATGGATTAAAAACTTAAGTATAAGACCTGAAACTGTAAAATTACTAAGGGAAAATATAAGTGAAATACTTCAGGAACTAGGTCTGGGCTCACACTTAACGAACATGACCCTGAAATCACAAGCAACAAATGGAAAAAAAAAATGTGGAACTACATCAAACTAAGAAGCCTCTGCACAGCAAAGGAAATAATCAACAGAATGAAATAACCTACAGAGTGGGAGAAATTTTTTACTAACTATGCATCTGACAAGGGATTAATATCCATGACATACAGGGAACTCAAGCAATTATGCAGTAAAAAACAAACAAACAAACAAACAAA
>NW_007752478.1:2117-5273 GCF_000696425.1 Galeopterus variegatus
AAGGAAGGAAGGAAGGAAGGAAGGAAGGAAGGAAGGAAGGAAGGAAGGAAGGAAGGAAGGAAGGAAGGAAGGAAGGAAGGAAGGAAGAGAAAGCTGGAGGCCTAACACTACTTGAATTCAAATTATACTACAAAGCTATAGTAACCAAAAGAACATGGTACTGGCATAAAAATGGACACTTGGACCAGGGGAGCAGAATTGAGAACCCAGAAATCACCCCTCAGGCTTACAGCCATCTGATATTGGACAAAGTCAACAAAAACATACATTGGGGAAAAGACTGCATCTTTAAAAAGTGGTGCTGGCAAAATTGGATTCCCACATGCAGAAGAATGAAACTAGATATGCACCTATCACCATATAGTAAAATCAACTCAAAATGGATTAAAAACTTAAGTATAAGACCTGAAACTGTAAAATTACTAAGGGAAAATATAAGTGAAATACTTCAGGAACTAGGTCTGGGCTCACACTTAATGAACATGACCCTGAAATCACAAGCAACAAATGGAAAAAAAAAAAATGTGGAACTACATCAAACTAAGAAGCCTCTGCACAGCAAAGGAAATAATCAACAAAATGAAATAACCTACAGAGTGGGAGAAATTTTTTACTAACTATGCATCTGACAAGGGATTAATATCCATGACATACAGGGAACTCAAGCAATTACGCAGTAAAAAACAAACAAACAAACAAACAAATAACCCAAGTAAAAAATGGGCAAAGGAAATGAAGAGACATTTTTCAAAGGAAGACATACAAATGGCAAACAGGTACATGAAAAAATGCTCACCATCACTAGACATCAGGGAAATGCAAATTAAGACCACATTGAGATATCATCTCACCCCAGTTAGACTGGCTATAATAAAAAAGACAGAGAATAACAAATGCTGGCAAGGATGTGGAGAGAAGGGAATCCTCCAACACTGTTGATGGGGCTGTAAATTAGTACAACCACAATGGAAAACAGCATGGAAGTTTCTCAAACAACTACAGATAGATCTTCCATACGATCCAGCAATCCCAGTTCTGGGTATATGCCCAGAGGAATGGAAATCATCATGTCAAAGAGATACCTGACTCCCATGCTCATCACAGCTCTCTTTAAAATAGCCAAGATATGGAACAAACCTAAATTTCCATCGATGGATGGCTGATAATTGGATAAGGAAACTGTGGTATATATACAGCATAAAAAAGAATGAAATTCTCCCATTTGCGACAACATGGATGAGCTTGGAGAGATTTATGTTGAGTGAAATAAGCAAAGTACAGAGGGATTAAATACTGCATGTACTCACACTTAAGGGGGAAATAAGAAAGAAAGAAGGAAGGAAAGAAAGCCCACAGTGGTGTGTTGGACTTGCAGATGGAGAGAACATACCTAGGGATATAAAGTGGAGTTGGAGAATGGGGGAGGGTGTGGGACATTGGGTATAATCACAATTTGTGGTAATGGGCATGCTGTTAGTATGGATCTGGTCTTCACATCTTGGGCATGAGGGCTGACAATCAGCTTTGTATCTCATGAATATTCATAACCCCCCCAGAAGGGAAAAAAATTGTAATGGAAACAATATATTACAACAGCTTTAAAACGTAAACATTAAGAATAAATATAATAACACACTTAGAAAAATAATACACGGTTACATGCAATGTATTATCAAAATGTATTAAAGAAGATCTAAACAAATGTAATGGTATACAATATCCATTTACTGGGAAGCTTAATATATTTAAGATGATAATTATTGCTATATTTGTCTATAAATTCACCACCACCACCACATTCAGATTCCAGCTGGAGTGTAAAAAAATTGAAAAGCTGATTGAAAATGTATGTGGAATACAAAAAATATGTAGTAGAATCGAAATAAAATCTTGAAAAATTGGAGGGCACACAATACCAGACTCCAAGATTACATACAAACAAATATAAAAGCATATTGATGAGGAGAGTTTCCAGACACACAGCTACCTACTGTCAATTGTTTAAGTAGAATGCCAAAGCTATTTATCCTGAAAAGAAAAATTTATTTTAACAAATTGTCTTGTAACAACTAGATATCCAAATATGAGAAATAAATGAATCTCCTGCTTATCTTGTACCATTAAAAAAATTAACTGTGGATCATGATTCTATAAAAGTTTCAGACTTTATATAAAGTTATACATCTATAAGCTTCTGGAACTATAAAACTTCTAAAATAAAACATAGGATTAGTTCTTTGTGAACATGGAGCGAATATCAGATGTTCTAAGTAAAGAAAATAACAATTTGCAAATTTTACTGAATCATCTGTAAAAAACCTTCTCATGAGAAAATCTTTAAAAGTTATCAAAAATATTAAACTTTAATAATGTGCATGCTTAAATATTTAGGGATAATTGTACTTATGATTGAAATTTACTTTGAGATGTATCAAAAATAAGGTAAATTCATGGGTTAATATACAAAGCAAGTATATTTACACACTAAAGGTAGAATCTAGGTGTGTGTATTGAAATGATAATTATAAAATTATTTAAATTTGTATGCATGTGTTTTTTGTTTTGTTTTTTATGAATATTCATGAGATACAAAGCTGATTCTCTTCTCTCGTGCCCGTGATGTGAGGGCCAGATTCATATTGGCTGTATACCCATAACCACAAATTACAATTCTACCCTGTGTCCCCCACCCAATTATACCCAACCTCCCCCCCCTACCCCCTTCCCCATCACTCAACTTTGTAGCCCATAGAATGTTCTCTCCCTCTGCAAGTCCAGTGCACTACTGTGGTCTTTCTTTCCTTCCCTCTTTTGTTCTTAGCTCCCACATATGATTGAGTACATGTGGTTTTTATCCCTCTGAGCTTTGCTTATTTCATTAAACATAAGTTTCTCCAGGCTCATCCATATTGCTGAAAATGGGAGTATTTCATTCTTTTTTATCACAGAGTAGTATTCCATGGTATATATATATGACAGTTTCCTTATCCAATCATCCATTGATAGGCATTTATGTTGGTTCTATGCCCATGTGTTGGCTATTGTAAAGAGAGCTGTGATGAACATTGGAGTGCAGGTATGATGATTTCATTCACCATAATTGAATTCAACATGATGATTTCCATTCCTTTGGGTATGTACCCAGAACTGGGATTG
>NW_007752478.1:8617-8827 GCF_000696425.1 Galeopterus variegatus
TATCTTTTAAAGCTGTGGGTCCAGCCACACTTGGATCCAATTTAGCCACAACTGGAGCAGCCAAAGCAGCTGGGGTGCTGGTGCTATACAGAAGCAACTTCCTGAGATGGCCCCCGGGCAGTGAGATGGTGGAGGGCACTTCAGTTCTGTTCCCCAAGACCATTCTGTCTCCCTAGGCCTTTGGGCCTGAAATGGAAGGATTGGCCCCAG
>NW_007752479.1:0-387 GCF_000696425.1 Galeopterus variegatus
TAAAGAACACATGAATAGCAACAAAACTAAGAAGATACATTGGCGTGCATGCACACTAACTCCACACATGATTTGTTTACAAAGAATGCTGAACCACACCCAACTGGATGGGAAGCACCGAGGGCCCTGACCAAGCTATTCTATTTTCTCAACAACGTGGTACATAGATATCACAATTATTAAAAACCTTCTGGTGGATAAGTAAGTCATAAGTAAAATTTGCTCATTACCTCAATTATTATCTGCTGATGCTGACTTATTTTAAATTCTTCTCTATGGCCATAAGCTTCTCCACTACACAGACAGGATGCTTAGCACCTGTGTGCACCAAGTATCTAGTTCAGTACTTCGCATATGATAGGCATTTAACAAATGTTTGAATGAATT
>NW_007752479.1:5773-6250 GCF_000696425.1 Galeopterus variegatus
TCTGCTGTGGCTACTGTCTGGAATCCTGCTCACAGCTCCAATTGTCTAGCTCTTAATCCTGTTCATGATGCCAACTGTCTAGCTACAGGACCAGGCTAGTTGTTGGGCTCTTTACCTGCTGGTACTCTTGTACCAACTGGGCCGATTGTCGCATTAGGGCTGGGTCTGGAGCCCACAGACCCCTCAAGGCCATTCACAGACTGGCTCACAAACCCTTCATATGCCAGGCTGGGTCACCAGACCCCTTCATGCAGGTCTATGAGCTAGGTAACCAGCCCAAAGTTCCTTGGAGCCATAGGTTGGAAAGCATGGCTGCGCCGGGCAGATGCTCAAGGCCGATGCCTGCGCACCTGCTTCACTAAAACATTCTCTCTCTCTCTGCACCCCCTTCCCTCCCTCCCTCTCCTATTTCTCTTTAAAGAACACATGAATAGCAACAAAACTAAGAAGATACATTGGCGTGCATGCACACTAACT
>NW_007752479.1:8362-8826 GCF_000696425.1 Galeopterus variegatus
TGCAGACACAAGACAGATCTAGTTTTGAGGTAATACCGTATTTGACTATATGCCAGGATAAGGTCCATGCTGAACAATAGCACACATGAGGTGCCTGGCGTGCTTGCCCTCGTTCCACTAGACTTGAATGATTCCACACAGAGGCTGCAGAGCTGTGCCTCAGGCTGGAATCTCCATCTGCATCACACTATCTCTTTCCTGTTCTCATCCCCCAAATATTTACTCTTTTACATGATTTTGCCTTGTCTGTTTGCACCAAATGCCTTCATGTACATACAGGTGCTTAATCAATGCTTCAGCATGAGAATGATTTATGGTGTTATGGTCACTTTTTTTTCAGGCCTTAATGACCACTGGCAGGTAAAACTAAATCAGTAAGTACTTAGCATCTGTGGAAACAGAAGGTATTTGTCTGCTAATCAGTGTGGTATTGAGGTGTTTTATATTTCAGTAAACTGAGTGAT
>NW_007752480.1:0-546 GCF_000696425.1 Galeopterus variegatus
AAACATGTTTTGAACAAATCTAAACTAATCTTTGTGATGGACATTCTACATAGAACCAAGATTCAAAAACATAGTGCTTGATTTGGGAGTATGTGATCTTCCTGAGATGGTAAATGACATAGCAATTATAAGGCAGTATAAGTATTTGGTAATGACTATTTCAAACGTAATGTAGTGAAGAAAGCATTTCTGCGGTTTCATGAGAGACAGAGAGATCAGAACAATTACTTTGGTTCTGAACTTAGAAGATTTTATGAAGTTAAACAGTCGCAAAAACGGATTTGTGTGGGGGGAGGTGCTCACATGTGCAGGTGTGTGCTGTAGGAAAAGATATGTGTTATCAGGAGAGTTAGCTCATTCATTTGAAACTAAAAGAATGGGACATACATACCAGCTCACTTTGAGTATTTTATCAATAATAATTATGGAGATAAACACAGAAAATGCATTAAAATTATAGAATTTTTATTAAGTTCCTAAACTCAAAGTCTTTATATATTTTTCCAGAATCCTTTTATTCTTGATGAAGATGAATAACAGATCCTG
>NW_007752480.1:2480-3096 GCF_000696425.1 Galeopterus variegatus
AAAAAAAAAGTGTGTGTGTCCGCTTTAGTATTTATTTAAAGTTGTATTTGTTTTTCATGTTGACTTAGCTCCTAGAATAATGAATAGGCTACACTTATATAGAAATTCAAGGCTATTAAGAGAGAGAAACATACTCTAGAGTTAAAATTGTTAATGAGTAATTGTTAACTGCTTAAAATAAAGAATAACTGCTTGTTTTACATGCCTCTAGTACTTAGAGCAATGGCTAACACATTGTTGGTACGACCATCATGTATAATGAATAGGGCTATCTATGTGATTAAAACAATGATGGCATTTATAAATATGTTGCTAGTGAAGCATTAAATGTTCAGAGTCCTCCTCATTTGCCCTGAAGGATAGTGATAGCACTAATAGCTGGCACATTAGATTTGGCAAAATCAATGACTTCTTCAATGACAAAATTGTCCTTGATTTCCCCATATTGATGTCATGGACCCAATTTTAGGGTTAAGAGGATTTGGAAGAGCATGCAGAGAGTAAACCAGTCTGAGTAAAGGAAAATAAGCTTGATTGTATCACAGTGAACACGCGGAAGACAATTGAGAGCTAACGTTGTATTAGGTAAACTGTTACAGGACAATAATATTTATTC
>NW_007752480.1:8594-8826 GCF_000696425.1 Galeopterus variegatus
ATATATATATTCATGTATACACGTGTGGGTACTTCAAAAACTTCCTGGAAAAATAGAACTAAAAGATAACATAAGTCTTTCCACGAACTTTTTGAAGACCCCTTGTGTGTATGTGTGTGTGTCTGCATAATTTTTTATCTTTTAAACCAATTACTTTTCAACAACATGACCCAATTACCATAAGAATACCTGACCCAAATAAATACTGCCAATTTTTTTTTTTTTTTAACAC
>NW_007752481.1:0-1191 GCF_000696425.1 Galeopterus variegatus
TTTTAAGTGCTTAATATGGGCATCCAAGACTTTGTGTGATTTTGCCTTCTCCAACCTTGTTCTGTACCTTTCAGTGGTTTCTTTCTTCCTATAACATGCCAACCTACTTCCCTCCTCAAGACTTTTGTACTTGATAGTCCCTCCCATGTATTTCAGGAACTGTAGGTTTTTCTGTTAGTTGCAATGGATGCATTCCTAACATCTGGAGCTCCATTGCCGACCTAATATTACAAGAACTATGCTGTCCTGTAAATTCATGACTGTTGTTTCAGCTGACTCTTATGGCTTATAAATCATCCAGTGACGTTGCTTTGCAACTTCAAGAGTTTATTTGTCCAACAAATAAAAAAATAAGAAAATAAAAAATAAATATTTTCTTTTTTATAAGAGAAATCCCCAGAGTCCAGGTCATGGTGGGGTTTTTTTTTGTTTTTTTTCATTGTTTCTTTGTTTTGTGCTTCACAAAGGAAACTGAACTTGATGCTGGAAACGATAGGGTGTTAAGCAAGAGTGTCTTGGTCAGATTTGCATTTGGGATCGTTCTCTCTGTCACTCATATAAAGGACAGTTTAATCTCCATTTTACAGATGATGAATTTTAGGCTTAAGAAGTTCAGTAAATACACAGAATACATAGATTATAAGGAAAAGAAACCAGGATCCTGATTTTCTAATATCAACCTCACATTTATTCCCTTTATTGAGTGAAAGGAATGCATTTTCTTAGGCTAAATGTTTATTCTTTCCTTTAAAATCATTTATTAAAATGCTTATAATGTGCTTTAATCATTCCTGGAAACAAAGAAATGAAGACGATTCTGTCTCTCTTCTTTAGAGTTCACAGTCTACTTGTGCGTTAGCTTCAATTTGATTTCCAATAAGCCTCCATTTACGTCCCCACTGAGGTGTTTTCTGCCTTTCCCGTTCTCCACTGGTGTGCAGGGAGCACGGAGCAAAGTATCCTTGTTTAGCATTTGTATGGAAATTGCCCAACTTTCAGTTCAAGAGAAGCCTAACCATTCTTGTGGCAGCTAAATTGAGTTGGAAAACAAATCGAAATTTGACCAACAGCTACACTTGACGCTGTTCCTACCTCATGAACAAGTGTTCTAAGGATTCTGGTTACACAAACCATCACAAAGTTTCCAAGAGAAGAGAAACTGAACCAATGAGGCTGTGAACCTCACCCAAA
>NW_007752481.1:1685-8825 GCF_000696425.1 Galeopterus variegatus
AAAGGAGCATTTGTCCAGAACACTTAATGGCTTTTTTAATATTAAAAGAGAGGAAAAGAAAACATTTATGCATTCTCAGAGGTTTAAGCATTTTATTCACTGTGTCATCTCTAAAAATATTGTATTAACCCCAAGGGTAATAATAATATTTTTGGTTTAAGGATTATTTTGATTATAGGAAAGATGATCTTATCCTGTTAATAGTGCTGGGTCATGTAGCAGATGCATAAGAAATTCAATGATGAAAAGTAATGATTAATAGGGCTAAACACTTAAATAGCACTTAGCTGTCTCAAACCACATTCATTTTAACCTTGTAAGAACCCTGTGGTTAAAGGGAGAGCAGGTATCCATGTGACAAATAAGGAAAACTAAAGCACAGAAAGCTAAATAATTTGTTTAAGCATTGAGGGCTGTACTGGGATTAGAAGCCAAATCTCTGAACTCCCAGACTGTAACCTTCCCATTAAATACTACTTATGTGGTAGAGTTAACTAAAGCACAAACTCAGAAGTCAGATAGATGTAGGTACAATTATTTTTTGCATATTATTCATTTGATATTAGATGTCCTAGTAAAAAAATAAAGCATACACAGGGATTTTTTGTTTACTATATCTAGGGTCACTCCTATAACCTTTTAATTTGTATGAACTGTTATTTTGCTTGATCTGGAATAGCAGTCAAGAATCTTAGGTCAGAGATTTAAAAGTGATATTAATTGAACTTTTTAGATCTGACCTTGAATGCATGTGCAGCACAAATAGACCACTCGTGTATGTTTGAGGTGTACTATAGAGGTAGAGAACACATTCCTGGAGTAAGAGGATCTGAGTTCATGTCCTGACTCATTTTTCCTGTGTGAACTTGGGCAAGTTACTTAAATTCTCCATATCTCAGTTTCCACATGTATAAACACTGTAAGTGTCTACTCTAGGAGATTGTAAGAATTTTCTGAAAGAATGCATATAAAGCACTTAGAAAAGTACCTATCACATACTCGTTCTCAATAAATGGCAGCTGTTCTTGCAATCATTGCAATTATATTCATTAGAGTAGCTCATTCCCTCATGTGTGACAAACTCACCTAACTCTAGTAGTGGACAGCTTTCCTTTTATTTTAATTACATTTATTATGTTTATTTCCCAAATGAGGTCACATTATGGCAGTCAGTTCTCAAATATTCCATTTTATGTTGGCCTTGCTTTTTAGGAAAATAGACTTAAGATAGTTTACAATGGTAAAGACAGCCAACCTTGTTTTAACAAGTAATCTTCTCTTGTAAAATATGTTCAGTTTCTTTGGGAATTTATGCTTTACTCTGTCACTGGAATAGATCATGCGAAGGTCATATTTGGAAAATATTTATGCATGTTGAATTTCTCTTTATTCAATTTATTCAATAAATATACACTGAGTACCTAGTGGTCCCTGCCTTCAAGAAACTTGCAGTCCAATAGGGAGAAAGGCATGTTAACAAATAATCCAAACAGTGGAAATCATATATTTCACTCTTAAAGCCAAGTTTGAGATAAAGCACTGCATGAGGGTGATTTACTTGAGCATGTGAACAAAAATGGAAGGTGTGAAGGACAGGGGGACTGACCAGAGAAAGAAAAGAAAAATACATTTAAAGGATGTGTTTTAAAGTTAGCCACTGCTTCAGGCACCCGGAGCCTGATTTTATGGGACTTCCCAAGGAACCTTATGAAATATGTCTCAGAGCTATCTGCTCAAGAGACAGACGAGGGACACATATATCTATTAACTCCTATCTTCTATTGGTCAAGCGAGGTTGACCAAGAGAGGTCCTACCAACCTCAACTCTCCTGCACTTTCTAATAGCACACTGTGGGTATTGAACTAACACAGATATTCCATACTCTGGCATCAAAAAAACAATGGAGCGGAAAGCAAAGGGGATATGTCATGAAGCCCAAGGTGAGACTCTGTCAGGTTACAACATGAATGAATCTTGTCAAAATCTGAGCAGATCTAGTTGCCACTGCAATGGTTGGTGTAAGATGTGAGGTTTAGAATATATGAAATTGTGCTCAAAGTATCTGATATACTCTACCTTTTACATCCCTCTGCTCTGTTCTAGCTCTTCGTTATATCCAGTCTGTCTGTCTGCTTCAAGGTGGTGGCCAGCCACAGTACCTTAAAGACAGTATCTTTTTTTTTTTTTTTTGTCCTTTTTGAGACTGGCTGCACCGCGCTCAGCCAGTGAGCACTGTGAGCGCACTGGTCATCCCTATATAGGATCCGAACCCGCAGCGGGAGCGCTGCTGCGCTCCCAGCGCCGCACTCTCTCGAGTGCGCCATGGGCTCAGCCCTAAAGACAGTCTCTTTAAAATACATAATATCTTTAAAATGCAGGTGGATTAGATGACCAAACTGAAATCCTTGCTGTTGCAGCTGGCCCCAAGGCAACAAATGATATTCAGAATCCTCATCCTTCACTGCCCATTTTAGATTTTTCTCACTTTTGTCAGCATTCAAGCTTATATATATATTTCCTGAAAAGGTGATACAAATCCTCATCCTTGAGACATCTAAACCCTTAGCTGTTTTTCCTTTTCCAGGAAGTGATTGCTGTAATCACCTATTCATTATTAACCTTGGGCATGGAAACAGAAAGAGATGAACCCAATGAATCCCCCACCCTGAGTTCCAGACATACTCCACCCTACCTACATTGTGTTGTAGCAACCATAGCTCTCTATAGAAGTCAGGTTACTCACACCTACATTTTTAGTCATATTATTCTTTGCATGCTGTTCTGCTGAAAGTAGAACCAATGGGATTCTTACTCTGTCCCCAGGTAATAGCTTGTCTCCCTGGGAAACTAGGACCTCTGACCCAACAGAGGTTATGGTTGTCAAGATAAAACAAATTCCACAAATGAGTATCTGAGAGTGATGGTGAGAGAGGTCAATCCTGCTTGCTTGATAAGTCTATTCTATCTATTGGAGATATAGCCCCATATACTTGCTGTTAGTTATAAAAGCACCCAATTCAACAGAGTGTTGACCCCAAGCTGGAACCTTAGTTGAGCTTTTATCTGGCCATTCCACCATTCTAATATGCTATCTGCCTCAAGGTGATGAGATATGTGGTGTGACAAATAGAGTTCATTGCTATCACCCAATATTGTGCTTCGTTTACCATAAAATAAGTTACTTGGCCTGAAACAACATGCATGGGGTATCAGGCTGATAGATGAGTTATTCTGTAAGCTCTCAGATGGTGGTGCTGGCAAAAGCAGTATGGAGAGGGGAGGTAAACCAAAATCCACAATAGATAATGATTCTGTTAAGGATACATCACTGCCCTTTTTAGGGTAGAAGGGATCTAATATAATCAACTTTCTTTCAAGTAGAAGGTTAATTGTACCATAGTAAGAACCCAGTGTTGGCCTCTTTGCTAGAAGTTTGGACATTCAGCAGTGGCAGTAGCTAAATAAGGTTTGTTTAGAGGGAGTCTGCATTTTAGACCGTGTATCATCCCCATCACTGCCACCCTAGCTACTTTTATGGGCCCTTTATGCAGACAATGGAGTGGCTGAGGATAGAGGCTGCCTGACACCTACTGCATTGGTCTGCCTGATTAGTGATTGTTTTCTTTGTAGTGGATGCTCTATGTGAGAATGTTAAAATAAAGTCCTCACCCTTTGTGCCCATTCCTAAAAGATTTATCTTCAGGCCACTTTTTCAGATCTCCTTGTCCTGGATTTTGCTCCTTCTGAGCTACTTACCACTGGCCAGCAATCTTACCAGTGGACAGTTAGATAGATGTGTCATTAGAGGATGGAATATCTGACAACAGCCTGCCATGACGTGGTCTCACTTGGGAAATAATAAAACATAATAAAAATAATTAAAATTAAAGGAAAGCTGCCCATCACTACATGTATATCCTTGCCATGAGCTACTTCTTTTCCTACACTAAGGAGATGCCAGGTACACCACCCAAAGCTTTTCCCATTTGGTGAATGTCCCTCATTACAGTCTTTCAGGACATTCCTAGGGCTATAGTTATGCAGCATCATATTTGCAACTAGAACATTTTTATAAACCATCTGTAAACCAGTCCCAAGTTTCTCTCTCTACCTTAAGTTGGTCTTAAGAAACAAACCAGTGAAGCATTGTGTGAGTTAAAGAAGAGGTATTGGTGTGGTAAAGGTAGGTGTCACGAGAATCTGGGTTACCAGTTCAAAGAATTTACTTGTGCCTTCTCGACCTGCTCAGGCCCGACCTCAGATGTGTACAATGCATTGCTGCTTTGCCCATCCAGCCTTGTAACTTCATGGATGTGATACTATCCAGCTCATGATAGGCAGCTTAGGTTTATAGTATCTTACTTGATGACCTGTGACCTGACACTTAATCATCTCCAGGACTCAGTAGGACGCCACAAGCTGCTTCTCAAATAATGGAGAGTTCTCTGCTATGGAAAGGATGGCATTCCTCCAGATCCTTAGAGGTATAAGCTGAAAATCTTTTATTAAGGCTTACCAAACACCCCACATTTTTATCCACCACGGGATATTGTATTTTAATCGCTGCATATTGATGAATAACAAAATGTCCTCAAACTTAGTGGTTGCCATTATTTTACTTTTTTCCAACTGTGGTTTATTTTAAATCAAACATCTCTACCTCCAAGTAAGTACATTAGCTGACCCATATTGCTTAAAGCAACAGTCTCCTCCTTCACCCGTTCTCATTTATATGGGATAGGATTTGAAAGGTAAAGACATCAGACTCTCTTGTCCGCTAGGCAGTATGTCATCTGACACTGCGTGGCCAAGTTTAGCCAGGTGGAATGGGCCAGATTTACTTTTCCTTATAAATATAGCAAGCTCCTCCTGTAATATATCCAACAGGTTAAATGTTTGTCCCTCTTCTGAGGGTTTCATTTCTGCAAAAAATGGCTGCTAATTGTAACTTTTGTATTAACCCAAACACACTCTTCCATTCAGCCTAGACAACTCTATCAGAGCCAGGAAAACTAATTCTAAGTAATAGTACTTTCTAAGAAGCTTCTAAGTACAACGACTCCCTAAGAAGCTCTTACATCCAGCAGAGAGTGGCTCAGTTTCTTAACTCTATATTCTCTAGTTCCATGTTCTCTGGTCCTACAGCATTTCCCGTGCTTTTTGTCATTGAAGGTCGAACAGGACTAGATTTTCTCTCATATATGGTATTTGCTCAAATTCCTTTGGTTGGAGCTTCACTTCTGGACAGAGTGCAAACATTTAATCTCATTTGTCTCTAGGTCATTTTTTCCTTTTAATTTTGCCGGAGACTAACAACAACTAAGTGACTAACACAACTCTTTGCCACTTTGTTATCAAATTAAAAATCCCTTTGGTCCATTTTCTATTTCCCTATGCTCCATATATATCATCTCTAAACACCATTAATAAGTTTTCCCCCATCACAAAGTCCATATACTACTATTACTGAGTTTTCATTTTAGACGGGCAAGGTGGTGTATTTTTTCTCACTGCAGGCTTGACCTTCTTGATGAAGTGGAAGGAGATTGTTCACAGGAATGATAACTTACAGAACACTGGGCCCAAGTCCATGCTAGTGGATTCCCAGACTTTTATGCCTCTAAGATTGAAGAACTTAAATGTTCTGTCCTGGCCATGACCACAAACCAGAGGTAAAGGAAGCACAAAGCTCAGATGAGTCAGAACTAGGCACTTCTGAAGTATCTGCTGAGCTTAGCAGAGTCTTCATGGTGTAGTACAAATGGTCATATAGGAGCATGAAGTTTTGTTGTTCTAAATAATGATGGGAAAACTGGGGAACTCTCCTAAATATAGAAACAAAAGTAATAAAATTCTTTCATAGCATAGGAATGCATCTAGCAGTGACTAACGTCTTGTGGTTCTTTCTAGGATAATAAAATATAATGTCTATGGAGTTTTGCCTTAAAATGATTTCAGGCTATTTCAGGAATACGGTTTTGCACAATTGTTGACATGCTGACAAGAGAGGGCTCAATCTCCAAATCAGTAAATCAGTCTCTGGAAGGTAAAGAATACTGATTTCATAAAATAAGAAGAGCATTACAAACTGAGGGGAACCCAAACTTGAGCAAGACAAAGAAATGGAAGACTATTTGCCATCTAGGATTTTGAAAAGAGATTGGGTGAAAATTTTGTAACTGAAAGATCCTCATTTGTAGGGTGGTGGTGGGGCAGGCAGCATTTAGTCTCATTTTGAATTCTCATAGAGATCTAATTGTTTCCTCCTTACTTTGGCTTTTTCCAGGTTTCTATTTGGAAGTTCCCACACAGTCTCAGGAGTACATACAGTGGCAGAAAAAGTAAATTAACAGTTCCATACCTTTGAAATTATTGGATGGAAATTTTCCTTTCCTTTAGTTATGTCTAGCATCCCTTTAAGTCAAAAACACTTTTGGAACTTGGTATAATCTTTAGCAATTATTTTACTCCTAGCCTAGAACTGTTTCTGCTCCTAAAAATTATGGAATTCCTAGCTTCTGTGGATGGGAAATCACTATGTCAGAGACATAATAGAAGAGAATCTATTTTTTAAAATGCAAAGCCTAAGTCACTTGAAATTTTTGAAGTGTCAAAATAGACATTCTCTCAATGGAAAGAAAATTGGAAATTATCATTTATTTGTATTAAATTTTTTAAAAACTTATATTATCCCAATAATATTTTGTTCATAATGATTTGGTCAGGGTGGTCTCTATTTAGTGTACTAACAACGTCTTTAGACACCAGCAAGATTCAGAAATAACATGCCTTTGTGCTACCCACAAACCATTGAACAACCTTTTTCTCTGGTCAATGGTCATCTCTCAACTTTCAACAGAGTAGCTCTTCCTTTTACTGTGGATCTGTTTTGAGTTAATTTTCAGTGAAGGACAGACAACTTTAACTAAGTCTTTTTGCCTGGAGCAAATGACGTACCAGAAAAAAAATGGCATGTTATTAGCATTATGGAGAAACACCACAGTTTTATTAAATCATCTACTCTCTTGGCAAACAGAGAAGAATTTAGTTCAACTACTGGCCATTACCAGACAGAATGGTTGCTACAATAAAATGAACAAACACCGGTCCTTACAAGTAACCAAGATGAGCAACTTCAC
>NW_007752482.1:0-8825 GCF_000696425.1 Galeopterus variegatus
TTTCTGATCAGATTAATAGCTCAATGGTATTTGTGTAGAACCTTATGACCTCCATTTCTATATTGTTTTTTTCCTGATCTTGCTCCTTCATTCTAAATTGTATTTTGGAATACAAATACAAATTCTTTGGTACAAAACTTTTTATGCTTAGTTTATGATCATGCATTTTATATTTCATTATATATACACATCTAAAATGCTTTATGGAGGTGGATGAGATATAAATAAATACATGTTCTTTTAAGTAGGGTAATGTCTGTCTTTGGTCTGTCCTCTGTGCCTGGCATACAGTAGTTGTTTGATTAATGCAGAAAGGAAGAAAAGTTTATCTGTGCAGGAAAATTGGGGAGCAGGGCAAAAGCTCACAGAGGACGTGGGTCAAGGGAGGGATCCTTCTGAGATGAGAGAGATCCGGGCGGACGTAAAGGGAGGCGGGAAGAAGCCAGGGACGGGGCAAATTAAAAACAGGGGGAGGAAGGGAGTGAACAGGAGGGGGAGCCTCTGCTCCGTCTCCTGTGGGCTTCTCCCCCACTGTCCAACACACAGCTGGGGCACCTCGGAACAGTCACCTCCTGAGGCTCACCTGAGACAGCGTCAGATACCGCCTGTGCTCTGGGGGCTCCCAGGCTGTCTCCAGCCCAGATCTCTCTGTGAACCCAGGGCTGCCTGCTTGGCCTCTCCCCAGGAGGCTCGACAGCTGAGTTAACATGAACACCAACTTCTGTGGTCCCCTAACCCGCTGTACCACAGCCGCCCCCACAGCAGGACACGCGGGCCTGAGTCATCCTCGACTCATCGCTTTCCCCCACACCTCTATCCAGTCCACCCGCAAATCCCGCGGCCTCCATCCTAAAAAAACCAGTTCAGAATCCTAGCCGACCAGCGTCACCTCTTGCCTGGGTGACAGATTCACCTCCCAGCTGTCTTCCTGCATCCATCACAGCAGTTGGGAGGATCACTCAAAAGTGTTCCTCCCTGCTCAGAGCCCAGCACCGGACCCTGTCTCACTCACAGCAAAAGCCAAAGTCCTCACAACACGTCTAAGAGATGTTCGTCTGATGCCACCATGCAGCATCGTCTCCCTGCTTCCTATCTGGGGGCACACATGCACACGCACACACGTACACACGTGCACACACCCATATCCCAGCACTGTGCTGCACCCCGTCCTCCTTGCTGCTGTATTTCCACCACACACGTCACCATCTGACAGGTGGGCACCATGGCTGCTGTGTGTGTGTCCCCCACTGGGTGAAGCTGCACACGAACAGGTCTTCTGTTGTCTAGCCTGGTGCTCCATCCCCAGTGCCTAGAACATAGCAGGGCATGGGATCCATGCTCAACACGTATTTGTTGAATTCAATTTTCCCTGGTTGTTCTCCTGCTTAAAATCCCTCAGTGACTCTTTCTCTCCCTCTGCATAAAGGCCCCTCCTTTGTAGGCACCCGAGGCCCTGTGGGTCTGGCCCCTGCCACCCTGCAGACTTCCCTCTGACCGTGTCGCCCTCGATAGTGCAGCCAGATGGCATTGCCACTGCCCGAGTGGCTCTTTCTCTCTTGCCTATGCCACTTCTCAGCCCAGAACACTCTCTCAAAGTTACCGCTGTGGGGACGCAGTGTGGGAGCCACCCACTTGCCACCAGGTAGAGCCCACTGTGCCTGCTGTGCACTGGGCGGTGCCCCTTGCAGCTGGTACCGGTCTGCACTGGCACACTCTGTCTCCTCACTTTCCACTGCTCGAGCCCTAGGATGCTTCACTCCACACCAGGACCCCAGCCCCTAGCCAGAGAGACCCTCGGTCAATGTCAGGAGGTGGTGGTGGTGTTAGTTATTATTAGCATTATTACCTTTGGTAAATATTTATTAAATCAACAACCCTCCCCAACAGGTACTAAGTGTCTACATGCAGATTAACTTATTGATCACTGGTCCAGTTGTTCTACACACCAGAGAAACCATTCAAGTGCCTCTTCCCATCCAGAGCTGCTCTCCCTTTTCAGAGCCCCTTCTCTCTCCAAAGCACAAGGACGAGGAGGTGGCCCTGATGAAGGGAGGCAGCAGATGCCTCGACATGCTGGGGCTCCTGGGGACTCAGGCAGCTGGGACAGGTCCTAGCGCAGGAGACTTTTTAAATTACCATTCAAATTTCCCCACAGATGGATATATTTTAGTCCAAACTTATGACAGTCACAGTCCTCTTTGATCTATCTGGCTCACCTGTATTTCTTAAGTAAACCGAGTGAGAATTGGTTTTGCTTAGTCATTAAAAATCACCTACATTGAAGGTGAAATGTCCACGGACCATCCTGTATTAATTCAATAAGCTTTTAGCAGCTTCAGCGCCATGCCAGGCCCTGCACTAGCCTTCGGGAGAGGTGCAGTGACACAGGAGAGTTCATCCGCACCCTCAGAAAAGGCACGGTCCAGTTGGTCAGTAAGAAGCCACAGCAGCTATCTGAGCGGTTCAACCCTTCGTTGTAATGCTCATGTAGTGAGGGCAGCTGCAGAGGAAAGCACTATTTCTTTGTACCTGCTGCACACACAGACTTAGCTGAACTATTGCATTTAATCCTGACAACTGCACCATAACACAGGTGAGGAAACTGAGGCTGAACGACATCGGATCACTGGTCCAGACCACACACTGTCGAGTGGTGGAGCTGAGATTTCAGTAAAGGTCGGTCAGTCCCTCAAGGCCATGTCCCTTCTGCTCCACCACACTGGCTATCTGGGAGCCCACCATGGCCAAAGAATACTGCCAGAGCACAAAACTGTACGAAGTCACCAGGTCTAAGCAAACTCCACTGCAACCTGTTTACAGCTCCTTGAAAGCCAGCAGCCATCCAGTAAATTAAAAATACACACATACACACCATTAAGTTGAAAAGAAAAATTGATACAAAGGAACAGTCTGCTTATTCACTCATTGCTAATGGGCCCCAGCCAATGCAAGGACAGTTAGTGACATCCACCCCGTGTCCCTTCTGTGAAGCCCAGGCTCTTTTGGCTTTCCCTAGAAGGGGGAAGAAGGGTGCTGACTCAGGAGCAATCATACATGGAGAGGCAGAGGTCTTGTGGCTACAAGGCAGGAGTGAGCAGAACAGGAAGGTGACCCACAGCTGCCAAAGTCCCCAGGTTGGACCCTCCCCACTGAACCCCATCTGAGAGCTCAGGGAACTACTCTGCTGACCACAGCCATATCCTGCTTCTATCTCTGGCTCCAGCTAGAACCCGAGCCTCCAGGAAGCCACTGACAGAGCGGTTGACAGCACAGCCCTGGAAAAGGGCACTGATGCCCAGTGCCACCTCCCCGGCTCCTCTCTTCACCCTGCACAACAGAGGCCTCCCTCTCTTCTGTCAACTTTCTGTTTGCAGGAAACATCTCTCCCTGGGTTCCTCCTTCAGCATCTTCAAATTACCACATAAAGCCACCGATGGGCACAGAGATTAGGAATTCCATCAAGCACTTTATTTGTAGGCTTTGAATAGCGTCTCCTAACTGAGAGTTTTATTATCCTGATAACATAAATCGCGTTGCACCCACAGGGCCTGGGAAGCTGACGCTCAGGCTCCCACCACATTCACCGAGAGAAGTGCCAGCCTCTGCCGGGGGATTAGAGAGGGTTTAGCTGCACACACCGTAACTACCGTTGGTGTAAACAGTTTAGGGCTCAGCAGGCAATAACTTTGGGGGGAAATCCCCATGCACATAAGCTGTGTTTTAGCTCAGATCCCTCTCAAGACCGGAAAGGTGATGTTAAACATCTGGCGTGGCATAAAGCCCCTGGAAAAATCTGTAAAAGTGCTTTCCCTCTGAAGCTCTTCTCCCAGTTGGGGGATTGGGAGCCCCCTCTTAAGCCACTTGGGACCCTCGCCCCAGGACAATAAACATAACTCCCTCTGCCAGGGCCTGGCGTTCAGGGATGTCTGTGAAGTCATGTCGAGCTGATTGAAAGGAAACCTTCCCTTTGGGTAAACTCAAGAGCATTTCACCCAGAAGGAAGCTGTGGGGCGAAAGCAAATCGATGGAGGATTTGCAGATAGATATTCTCTAGGCCCGCACATAGTTTACAAAATGCAATGCACAAAGAAGATAAATCTGCTTCCTCTCTCTGCCAGGCTAGAGCAGATTCCTGAATAAAAACAACTCTTTGCAACAGAACCTTAGACTCTGCTAGAAATGAGTTTCCTCAAAAGGCACAAGGGTAAGGGTTCTGAATTCCAAATCATATGGCAAGCATTTTAATCGAGCAACATTCAGAGTAAAGGGAAGAGAAGGCGGCAGGGGGACAGGTGTGGGCACAGTGTTCCTCCAGGATGATTTATAGAGGGAAAGTTGTATGGAAGTTTTCCAATAACACAGGACAGCCACACAGCCGTGTTCAGACCGAGCAGCAGATCACCCACTTGGGAAACACGTCAAGTCGGGGTAGTGCCCTGTTCGTTACAACCAAGAGGAGGGACCTGGGCCGGAGAACATGGTTTTGCATGAGCCAGAGCTTGAAGAAACATGATTCCCCTCTCCTCCTAACCACTTTAACAGCCAGGTGAAGCCAGGGCCAAAACAAACACATCGGAGCCCCCTCCAGATCTCCCCTCCTTTCCCCTTCCTCTGAAACCCACGAAAACTTGATTTGTCTCAACTAAACACAAGCTGGGGAATTGGCAAGGGCAGAGAGGGGACAAGGGGAAGCAGGGGGGCCAGGCAGCGCCCATGCAGTCTTAGTATTATTTGATTTAGAGCCACACAAGCCTCAGAGAGCCATCGGCAGGGACCATACCTCCTGCTGATCTCGGGGGAAATTCTCCAGGAGCCATGGCTGGGAGTTCAGGAGAATCTCTCAGCCATCAGGAAGGAGCAGAGCACTGCAGCTCCTCAGAATGATGGACCAGGGCGAGCTTTAATTAACAGGGTCTGATGCCTCTTCTTTTTTGGTAACTGAGCAGATTTAAAGGGGTAGAGTCCCAATTTGACGGGTGCCCGTGCTGCTCCTGCTGCTGCCGTGGCTGTGCTGGCTACTGCTCCAGCTGCCGGAAAAACCTCCCACGGACTCTCCCTCCAGCAGGGAAGTGGGCTGTGAAGGTGGAAGAGTGGGGCGGTGAGGCCAGGGATCCATGAGGCTGCAGGTTTGAGTTAGAACCGCAGGGCTGTGGACCTAGGCGCTGCCCACTCTAGTGAGCACCAGTGTCCTGCACACTGTCTCCTGGACCACTGGTGCCATCTCTGGACATGGGGCTGGATGGGACACTGCCCGGGCAAAGTAGTAAACTTGGTTCTGCTGTGTACTCCAGTCTTGAGAGCATTGCTCAGTGACACCCACCATGTAAGCTGCACGCACACATGCCTGCCCATGTACACATGCATGTCTGCTCGTGTACACACAAGTCTGCCCATGCACACAGATATACATATCCAGGTACACACACGCTTGTCCATGTGCACACATACCTGCACATGCACACTCATATGTCTGCCCATGTACACACCCATGCCTGCCCATGTACGCACGTACCTGCCCATGCACACACACACACACACACCTGCCCATGCACACACATCTGCCCATGTACACACCTGCCTGCCCATGCACACATTCATATCTGCCCATGTACATACATATCTGTTCAGCTACATGCCTAACTGCCCATGCACACACTTGCCTGCTCATGCACACGCATAACACACATGCCTGCTTATGTACACACACCTACCTGCCCATGTGCACTGTCATACCTGCTCACCTCCAGACACCCAGACACAAAGGCACATGACCTGCAGCCAGCAGACCCCCTGCCCACACACCTGCACTTTACAGGTAGATCACCAAGAACAGTAGCTGGACACAGAGCACAGCCAGGTGAGGAACTGGGGCGAGGTGGCCGCAGGAGTGAGGGAAGAGCGTGGGGAGCCTGCCTCCCCAGCTGCCTGTGTCAGGATGAGTCTCTCCGAGCCCCTGCCCTCAGAGGCCCCCTTGCCGCACTGCCTCTCTTTGCCAGTTCCTGCGTGGGCAGGTGCACCTGTGACCTCACCTTGGCTGAGACCTCTGTGCCTCACCCTCACACTAGTACATTGTTCCTGGCCTCCCACGCAATAGAGCTGATTTTTCTGTGATGCTTCTTTAGTCAATACAGTAACACCTGGAATGATATTTTTAATACCATTTCCCCTCCTAAGTACACAAGATAGACCCAGCCAGTCAATGCCAGTGGCCAGAGGTCCTCAGGGTTCAGGCCTTGGAGTGAGTGTCGGGGCAGTCCAGGAGAGAGCAGGGCTGTGGCATGGGGTGACCTTAGATTTCACCCTGGCTCTGCTAGGAACATGTGTGTGACCCCTGTCCCTCTTGAGCCTAGGCTTTCTAATTTGTAGATGACAGGGCCAAACTAAGCCAGCAGTGCTCTTAACAGAAAAGGAAAGCAAGGAGGGGACATTTGCACTTTTGGAAAGTGTGTTCGGTTATCTGAGCACCAAGCGTGACCGAGCCCTCTTGGCTGTGGGGACGGCACTCTGCAGAGCGCATGAGCTAAAGATGCTGAGCAACACCAGGCAGGATCGACTGCAAAGTCCCCAGAGCCAGTGAGGGGTGGAGAGACACAAGCTCCCCAGTCCTAGCCTCTCCTCTGAGAAGCGGGCCCTGCAGGCAGCCAGCTCAGGATGGCAAGGTCTCAAGAGCTGGCTCTTTGGATTCCAGCTGGACCTTAGGCAGAATCCCAGAGCCTTCCCAGCAAACTTCTCTGTGCCCACTTCAGAGCCCTCATGCCCACTAGCAATGAAACTGTCAGCAGGGGACATGGGGCAGGGGCTGTGCCTGGCATGAAAAGTGTCCCACAAACTCACAGTCCCAGAGTGTCAGCCCCTAACAGGGCATCTCCACATAAGGCGGACTCTGGGGTGAATAGAGGCTGCACAGCACAAAGATCCCCAGCAAGAAGCACGTGACAAGGACAGGCCCAAGGTCAGTGCCCACCATCATTCCTACCACCTACCTCCCCCAATCCTCAAGTCTCTTTCTGAGTTTTCATTGATAAAATCAAGCCCCAAGTTTTCAAGATGGCCAACAAGGAGGATCCTTACCTGGGGCAGGAACAGTGGCCTTGACTCGGCCTTTCCTCCAACCTCGGGAGCACCTTCCCACACCCCTGGAGCTACCGCCAAGACAGCCTCACCGGCCTCTGCACCCTGGAACACACAGTCCACATCTGCCCTCAATGCTCCCCACAGTCCCCAGAGCAGAACGAAGACCAGGCTGGATTATTTGAAGAAAAGTGCCATGAACTGGGACAGTAGCAGGAAGCTGGTCACAGGGCACAGACGATGACTCAGTTGTCCCAGGACCCCAGCTGTCTGTGGTCCACCATGCCCAGGAGCGCCCCCGCACTCACCTGACCCCTCCACATCCACGCAGAGAGACCAAGGCAGAGAGGAGGTGCTCCCTCTACTCCTGTCTGAGGTCCAAATGACGACCCGCCCTTCCTGGCGACCCCCTTCGTTCCTATCTGCGGGAGCTCCTTTCATCGGACTGTACAAGGTAAGCTCATCAGAATACGCCCCCGGAGGCCAGCTCTTGGCTCAGCATGGGAGTGTGTCTGTGGAGCCTCGAGGTCGCCCTGTCCATCAGTCCACATCTGAGCTGGTTACTAACTAGTGCCCTCAGCTCAAGCCCCCGAATAGAGACCTGGCGATGCGGGCACCAGGCCCTCTAGACCCCACTGCCAGCACCCCTCCTGCCGGCTTCTGTTCAGGTCCAGTCGGAGGAGGACTCGGGAGGGCCATGGGCAGGAGGAGGGCCCCCGGCTTTCTTTGATACTGTGATCCCAGCCTCACCATAGCCCTGGGAGGTCCAGCCCCAGCTCCATCCCTTGCAGAGGTTCCAGCAGCAGCCAGGCCATGCCCCTGGGAGTGGGATGCCAGCCACTGTGGTCCCACCGGTCAACTCCTCCCTTCGAGACCCGAGCACCAGCCCTGCCGGGTCCTTCCTAGGCCAGGGGAGACCACGTCTTCCTTTTCGCTCCCCAGTCCGGGGTGGTAGCTGTCCTTGCAGTTACTCATCCCTGGGCTATTTCAGCCTTCCAGTTCCTGTGCAACTGATCCTCTGTATTACATGCCATCTGCTTGAAACATCTAGTGCAATTTTTGTTTTCCTGACTGGACAAGAATTTTCCTTCAAGATCCCGAATTGGAGTGTTCAAATAGTCGTGATCGAGCCCCAATCTGAACATTCTGGCACACAGTACGCGTTTTGGAGTACAAACGTTGACATTTAGAGATTAAAGGAAATTAGAAGAAAGAGTAAGTTTTAAAATTATTCCTCAAGTTGGAGCCCTTTGGCACATCTTTGTATCATGTATTTGTTATTCATGACACTGAAATGATAAATATCAGGAAGAAAAAATATCTGATTTTAGATCTAGTGAATTCAAAACAAAAAAATTAAGGGCAACTAAGACACTGTACTTTGGGAGAACTGAACTGACTGGCAGCACAGCCGCGGGGGCCGTGGGTGACTCACCCGCCACCATTGTGCTCCTCTTACAGCTGTGTCAGGTGTGTTAGGTAAGTGTCAGTGCCTTGTACTACTATTTTGGAGCCTGGACAGTGTGGGTTATTAGAGAACGGGAGGGCTTTCATTCCTGTCTCAGTTTGTCCCCCACTCTCCCACTGCGCCACACCAGACAGGATTTCTTTGCGCCACCTTGGAAATCTGGCCCTAAGCTGTCCCTTCCTCTCCACTCCCACGGCTGCTGGCTTACGTCAGGCTCTTTTTCTTCTCTCATCTGGCCTCTTGCAAGAAATTCTACATGCAACCCTACCTCCCTTCACCCACAAAT
>NW_007752483.1:0-568 GCF_000696425.1 Galeopterus variegatus
TAGACGAGACAAGAGGAAAAGTGACTGAGCCCTTCCTTGGGCCAGGTGGAAGAGGAGGAACCAGCAGAAGAAGCTGAGAAGGAGAAATCAGTGAGAAGGAGAACCAGGAATGTAATAAACTCAACAAAAGATAGTGTGTCTAGGAGGAGGAAGTGGGCAACTGAGTCAGGTGGCGTCAAAGGTAGTTACTGCCACTACACCCCCAAGCTATGGGAATATTGCTGCCTGCAACCCTTGGGGACTCTTTCAGGCCCCATGAAGCAGCACCATCGGTGTGCATAATGGGAACAGCTCTAACCATAATGAGCTGGAAGGATGTTTGTGATGTTTTCTTAAGTGGATGGAGGAAAAATGCCCTCAGTATGTCATCTATATACTGGGGAGATTAGGCCAAACCCATGATTTCAATCTGGGCTCTCACAAGCCTTAGGGCTCTGTAAGTGCCTTAGGGACCCCTGTTGAGGGTAAGGTGGGGACACTTCCCACCCCCACCCTATGCACACACTTTACAAGAGTTGTTCCCCTTTTATCTGCTTCATACGAGGCTACTTCAAAAAGTTTCTGGAAA
>NW_007752483.1:2666-3105 GCF_000696425.1 Galeopterus variegatus
GGCAGGGATTTTGTCTGTTTTATTCACTGCTATCACCCCAATACTTAGAACAGTGATGGCACACAGTGGGCACTGAATAAATATTTGCAGCCTGTGACATGAACTGTGAATTAATGGAGTTTCACCAACAGGCAAACCAGGAACCTGTCACTAACCATTGGCTAGCTGGCTGGGAGTTTTTCTCTGGTCTTTTTGAATTCTCTGCCCCCAAAAACTCTCCTTTCAAAGCTTGTTTCCCTTTGAAGAACAGAAAAGAAATGATCACTCATTATTCCTTTGTGCCTGATTTCTGCCCATGGGATGACACCTCACTCCAATTCAAAGTCAGAAGCTGTGTCTTCATAGTCTCTTGATCTTAAAGCTGGAAGAAGCCTTCACAATTCTCCTGGCACAGCCCTGCTGCCTTCAGTCTGGGTATCAGATGGGTTTTGCAAACTAG
>NW_007752483.1:8566-8824 GCF_000696425.1 Galeopterus variegatus
GTCCAAGGCCAGGATGGTGGTTGTGGATGGACAGGCTCCTTCTGTCTTTCTGCCTTCCTGTCCTTAGTGTGTGGTTTCCAGCCCCCTGGTCCCAAGATGGCTAGTACAGCTCCAGTAATCAGTTGTGCATTTTAAGCAGGGTGAAGAATGATGGAGAGTTGCCAGTGTGGTCAGCCCTTCCTTTAAGGAGCTTCACAGGACACCCACCCAATAATCCTGCTTATATCTCTTTGGCCAGCACTTAATCTCCCAGCTACC
>NW_007752484.1:0-214 GCF_000696425.1 Galeopterus variegatus
TTCCCTCCTTCTCTCCCCCTCCCCTCTTCCTTCCTTCTTTCCTAGCAGCCAGTTATGAGTGAGAACATGTGATATTTCTGTTTCTTTGTCTGGCTTATGTCACTTAACACAATTTTCTCCAGACTCATCCATGTTGCTGCAAATGGCAGAATTTCGTTCTTTTTCATGGCTGAGTAGTATCCCATTATGTATATAATGGAATATATATATATAT
>NW_007752484.1:2257-2819 GCF_000696425.1 Galeopterus variegatus
ACTATACACAAATACTGATAGTCAACTCTGTACCCCATAAATATGTATAAATAAAAATAATAAAAAGTTAAAATAATATATTGGGTAGAAAAACCAATGATGATACTAAAGGAGTCTACTGGAAATAAACCTGGGCCTTCCTGGTGGGAAAGACTATTTTAATGTGAACCACCCTTTTAGGAGGGTGTTTCTTGGCTACTAATTTGATGAGGAGCAATGCAAACAGGGAGTAGAAACAAAGGGAAGGACCTGAGTAAACTGGAGTGAAATAAAAACACTTCTTTGGGCTATAGTTTTCTTATCTCTAAAAATAAAAGAATAATCACATCTTAATAATCTCTAGAAGATCTCTACACATTTCATAGCAGAAGGGTTTAGATTGTCATTGGTCTGGGAATATTTGGGAGTTGATAAAATTGACCATTAATATATGTCCCTGAAGCACTAATGACTTTTTTTTTCAAATCAAGTTAGGCAGATATTTATATATATACTTAATTCTATAATATTACAAATAGCTGGTGACACATGGCTTTACATCTTTACTTATTTAAACCACCAT
>NW_007752484.1:8177-8824 GCF_000696425.1 Galeopterus variegatus
ATCAAATTTTTCTGAAATATTAAAGAAAACTAGTCTATCAATATCCAGGAAATAGAAAATAAGCTACTTTCAAATGTTCAAAGGACATTCAGATATTATGAATGCCAAAAGAAAATGTGCTGACAGTCTTACACAGAAAAAAATTGAGACTCAAGATTTTTATACCCAGCTACCTTACATTTGTATGAAAGGCTAATAAAAGGTACTTTCAAATGGTCATAGGTTAGAGCATTCATATATGTGAAAAAATAATTTAAAAATACATGAAAAAATAATTAAAGCACTTGAAAGTATACTAAAATCAGGCTCACCTCTTACATTTGAGGAGCCTGCTATGAGAGAAAAAAATGGATCTCTATGTGCTGTATATCAAAACATTTGAAAGTTATAAATAAAGCAGACAAATTGATAAATATTTTCTATCATTTTATGTTACCAAATATACTTTCACGATAATAAAATTTAAAATGTGGTTTGTATGTAACTGAATGTCAGCAAGGTATCAAAAATAATTGAATTAAATAATGATCATGCATTTCTGGTTGCTCTGTGGGTGGGCCAGCAATGTTTAGATGAGTGTTAAAATATATATATAAATAATTAATGTTATCATTTATTCCATTAATTGTATTTTTCTTGCCTTTGTT
>NW_007752485.1:0-439 GCF_000696425.1 Galeopterus variegatus
CAAGCTGGTGATAAGGATCAAAGCTTCAGGGAAGCGGCACTAAATTCTGTGCCTTCTAGAGAAAGCCACCTCCAGAGGGCTGACAACGCCTCCTCCTAGGGTTAACCAAGAGGGGCAGGACCTGCTGGTCCCTCATCCATCAGCCCAGCACTCCTTGCCCAGCCTCTGCCATCACCAGCCTGAACCGGGAGAGGAATTTAGGTGGGTGGAGGAGATGTTTGTCCTCAGTCACAGGCAAACTGTGGGGGGCAGGCAGAGTTAAGGGCTGTATCGAGAGTCTTATTCCTCCCCTTCACAAGATCAAGGGGGTCACCAAAAGACGGAAGGGGACACGTTATCTCCTCCCCAGCTGAACGCTGTTGAGTTCAAGCCTGCGGCCCTCCGGGGTGCAGTTACTGACCAGAGCTGAGCACCATGCGGGGGTCTGGCAGGAGCCGGG
>NW_007752485.1:5891-6292 GCF_000696425.1 Galeopterus variegatus
TGGTTTGGTCACCACTAACCCGAGCAGGCCAGATGACGAAAATGATGGCAGAACAAACAGTTGCCTTGGCAACCATCATGCTAAGTCTGAACCCTCCAGTTCTTACATCTTTCTTCTCTCATGTATTTTGGTCACTGTGGTCAGTGGGAGATGTGAAGTTTATCTCCACCCTGTTGTGGAGAATGCCCTTCTGTGAACCAGACAAGACAACCAAAGAAGGAGGCTTTCTGTTGTCCCCAGGGAGGTTCTGTACATTGATCATTTAACAGATGGTTAAAAACTTCACTCTGATTTAATACCAGATAGTGTAAGAGGTTGCTGAGTAGCATTTCTCTTGTCTCAAGCTGGTGATAAGGATCAAAGCTTCAGGGAAGCGGCACTAAATTCTGTGCCTTCTAGAG
>NW_007752485.1:8302-8824 GCF_000696425.1 Galeopterus variegatus
GACTGAGTACAAAAGGCAGGGGCGGCGGGGACCTGTCACCTCCAGACACTTCAGAGTTTGTTCTGCCTGGAAACATCCCCGCCATCTCCAAGTCACTTGCTCAGCCCTGCACCACACACCCCATCGCTCACCCAAGTCAGGAAGCCTCACGACGACGTACGTCCAAGTGAGCCCACATTGCCTCATCCTCTCCTTTTCTCTGTGCCTTCAGCTAATACATTGCTTTGGAAAGATGTTTATAATAATCTAATACTTTTGCTAGTGGAGCCACAAGTAAATTGAAGTAGTAAGCCAAAACTGCTGGGTAAGTGGTTTTATTCTGCAGGTTTGTTTCACAAAGAGCAAACCTCAGTGTTCCAACGCCATTGCCGGCCTGGTGAGCTGGATTTCCAAATATTGACTGTTCCTGGACTCCTTGTTACAGGATTTCATCCATCTGCTGTGACACATGATTAGCCTGTGCTGGGTAATCCTGACGTCATTGAGAAAATTAAATGAGATAAGGATGGAAATTGTTTAGTA
>NW_007752486.1:0-264 GCF_000696425.1 Galeopterus variegatus
TACAAACCTGTCCCCCCAAATCTGGGAGATTCGTGTGCTTAGCCTCACCTGCCCCCTCCACCAGTTTGCAGGAGAAGCTCTGAGCTAGAAACCTTGCCTTACATTCATGCTCCCTCACAAGAATGGTAAGCAGTGTTTGTATAAATGTTTTCTATTCCCTATATGGACCTACTGCTGTGGCTGGCGAACATGAGATCACTCTTGAAATGACTTCCGTTTGTTCCTGATTTAGCGTCAGTGCACTCTGGCCTTCAGCACAGGAAC
>NW_007752486.1:4286-6124 GCF_000696425.1 Galeopterus variegatus
AAAAAAAAAAAAAGTCAAACATTCACATACTTCAGTTCCTTATTATCAAAACAGTTACCTGCTTTATTACAATGAATGAATAAACCATACACATCCATGGTGTCTACCTTCACCCTGTAGCTAAGGACCGTGGAGCTATATGACTTGATCCTTTTACTTCATCCCTTTTGTGTTCTGGAATTATCTCCTGTATGTTCTGAATTAGTCAAGACTCTTGATTGCAAGTGACAGAAACCCATCTCAAGCCAACTTAAATGCAAAAGAAATTTTATCATCTTACGTAATTGACAAGTTCATATCTGGCTCTGGCTTCAGGCACAGCTGTATCCAGGTGCTTGAATGAGTGACACTTGCCAAACTCTCTCTCTCTCTTTTTCTCCCCCTCCCCCCATCTTTTGGGTCTGGTTTGCTTCATGTGTAACCTTAGTCTCTTCTANAAAGTTTGGTTTTTGTTTGAGCTCACTAACAGAAAATCTCAGGGAGGACTTTCATTGATCCAGACTGGGTCATATGCCTGTCCTAGGACCAATCCCTGGGCCAAGGCAGTGGGGTATTCTGATTAGTCAGCCTGTGAAAAATGCCTACTCTTATAACCAGGGTGAGGCAAGATGCTGTTATAAGAAAGCATGTAAAACTCTCAGTATCTCTAGTATCCTGCAACTCTCTTCTCTGGCTTGTCTTTGGTCTCTCACTGGTAATTCACTCCAGTGAAAAATTACCAATGGCTCAGTGTAGGAAGCCCTGTCATCTGGCTCTCTCCTGGGGCAGAAGGGTTTGCAAGATAAACACCAGGGCCAGGGGACACCAGGAGCTCAGAATAGCACAGGGAGAGAAGACAAAGCAAGGTGGAGGAACAGGGTTGCTGCTCTGAGCTGTCTGGGCTGCAAACAACCCCATGGATGGTGGTAGAGAGATGGCTGTCATCTGTGCTGTGGGTGGAAGGCCTGGAATTAAGCATAGGAACATACCCACAGCTACGAATCTAAGTTAAACTTTCTAAGCCCAGCAACAGTGCTGTATGACTGCTTCCCCTGGCTGCACAGTGGGAGGCAGAAGACAGGCACACCTCAGCCTTTCTGTTCAGTCTTAAGTTCAAAGATCTCTTTGGCTAAAAGCTCTGCTTTTCTCCCTGCCCCTCTGCAGACCTGCAACTGGAATGTTCCAAACAGGCCTGCAGAAGCTGCCCAAGTCACCTCTAACCCAGGCTTGCTTTCCAGGCCCCTTGGATGTTTTGGCCCAAAAGACACTAAGAACCCCTGAAATGTGCTAACGTGTGTAGGGACTCAATCTGAGGTCACAGCTGTCTGCAAGCTGGCAAGGTGCTGTCCAAATTCTTCGGCCTCCAAGCTGCTTTTCCAGCCTCACCCCTTAGGCACTCTCCTTCCCTAAAATGGCACTGTACTGTCAAGCCTCTTGCTTTGCCTGTTCCCTCTGCTAGGAGTCCCTTGTCATTGTCAGTTATCTAGTCAAACTCCTCTCTTCCTAGGCTGCTCTCAAACCTCATCACTCAATGACCGTCCTAAGTAGCTATCATCCCTCCAACTCTGGGGTGCCCCAGCATGTTGGCCAGTCGTCTGTTTTAAGCCTGGCCAGGAGTGCATTCTGTTCTCGCTTCTGCACGTCTGTCTCCCCACCAGGCTGACAGCTCCTCGAGGGAGGGCATTCTTGCTCCTCTCTGCTTCACCGATGCCCAGTACAGGTATGGCACCTTAGAGGCATGACGGTTGTTTGCTGAATTGAATTGAATCAACTGCTGACTGATGAGCTGAGTGCCAGTTACAAACCTGTCCCCCCAAATCTGGGAGATTCGTGTGCTTAGCCTCACCTGCCCCCTCCAC
>NW_007752486.1:7124-8823 GCF_000696425.1 Galeopterus variegatus
GAAATGACTTCCGTTTGTTCCTGATTTAGCGTCAGTGCACTCTGGCCTTCAGCACAGGAACGAACCTCTGTGTCAAGGCGTTAATGACCAATCACCAAACCCTTAAATCAGCCTGCCCTGCCTGCAGAGAGGCCTATAGCTCATCCTCTGGTAAAGAGGACAAAGAGCCCATTTCTAATACACATTCTGGATGCCACAGTCACCACCCTGGAAATTGGAATTGAATAAAGCAGATCTCTGCTTCCTTGCTCCCACCGCCGCATCTGGCCCCTGCCCGCTGCTTCTGTGAACTGACCCACTGGCCTACTGGCCGCTCAGACTTGGGACAGAGGCCGCAGAGATGAGGGGGTCGAAGCAGTGCAGCTGGACCTGCAGTCCCCTTCCTACTGGGACTTTTCTTGCCCTCCTACAGAGACCCTTGTCCCTGCCGGCCTTGTCCCTGCCCTGCTGCCCCTGTGGCCAATCTAGAGCCTGTCAGTACTTTAGTCCTCACAACACTGCGTTTTATAGGTCAGGAAACTGAGGCTCAGAAGGGCTCCCCAGCTAGGAAGTGAGGAGTGGAGGAGCTGAGTGGAGACCCAGGTCTAGCTGACCTGGAAGCCCATGCTCTTTCTATCCCGCCAGCTTCTTCCTAGACAGGTGTTCCCAGCCATCAACATGCATCAGGCATACCTGGAGGGATTGTTAAAACACAGATTCCTGAGATTCAGTAGGTCTTGGGTTGGGCTCAAAAATGTGCATTTTTCTAAAAAAGTTTCCAGATGATTCTAGGACCACACTTTGAAAAACATTGTCCTAAACAATAATGCTTCCTAACCTCTTGGCCACTCTCTTCAGTCTTAAAAGCGATTTCCTTGCACCTTGTCCCCCACAATGAGAGGCTCCCCCCATTGTAGGGGGCAGGCTGGATCCCTACCCTCATGGTACTGCTTTTAAGCTAGAATTCAGGAGGTCGTAGGTACTGTCTCTCCATTTCACCCAAGGCTGTCCAAAGTCGCCCTCATACAGCTAATTTTCAACTTTGGCTGCATGTTAGAATCACCTGGAATAAATCCCCAGCCGTAGACCCCAGCCCCTGAGAGTGTTTTTGTTACTGAATCTGGGTCCTTGGGCTCTNAGCACAGGGCAGTCAGCACGAAGGACAGTTGCAGGCTGGCTTCCTGAGGGAGGGTTGGGGAGAATTTTAAAGGGGCTTAGGTGGGAAAGGGGTGACATCTAAGCATGTAGAGGTGGGGATTTCTTGGCGCTTGCTCACTTGGAGGTCATGCTTCTTCGTGCACAGCATGTCTCATTAGCATGTTAAATCTCTACACCGGGTGTGATTTTTAGTATTGTCATGAGGGGAAAAGTCTGTGAAAGGTCAGCACTGGGGTCCATCTTGGTGTGGGCCATTTGGTCTGGTTTTTGCAGCTGGGTCTTCTCCTTTGAATAAACATCCTGTTCCCATGTTCCTGCAAGATACCACTTAAGAGATACATGGCTTGGCCTTTCTCTTCTATGGGTGTGAGTTGGATTTCTGAGGTTGGGAGGCTGTTTGTCTCAGCCCTTTGTACTTAGGATTGAGGGCCCCGGGTCCAGTCCCTATTTGGTCCCAGTTTGTCGGCGTTTGCCTCCAGGTGATTCTTACACACAGCCAGTGTGGTGAGACCTCCCCTGGCGACTGCATTTAGGAGCACGTCCTCTGATTCCTCTGTCCTCC
>NW_007752487.1:0-496 GCF_000696425.1 Galeopterus variegatus
CCCCTGGGCCTGCAGGACCTCTGGGGCTCTGTCCTTATTCCCCAAGACCAGGACGGCTGGCGTCTCCGGTCACAATGAACATTGTTCTCTCCAGGTGAGTGGCTCTGGCTGGCCGGTCCAGGAGCGAGGTGGAGGTGGGATTTTGGGGGCCTGCCTGAGGCACCAGGAAAGATGAGGGCAGTGAGGACTGCTTGGTGGGGTTGGGGGTAAGGTGAGCTCTCCCTCCCACACCACCCCCACCTCAAGGTTAAGGGAAGACAGGGCTTGGGACCATGGAGGCTTCCAGAATCTGGTCTCTGCTTCTCCAGCAGTATTGCCCACAGCTGTTGGGTAGCAGAGTCACTGGGTCCCTTCCCTCCATCCTTCACTCACATCCACCTGGGAAACCCCCTTCACGCCTCAAGTCCCCCTATGGAGCCCCTGCCCACGCTACCACCCCTGACTCCGCCACTGCTCTCCCAGCTCGCCTGCCCTTCCCTGGTGGTTTGCACAACTG
>NW_007752487.1:5012-6985 GCF_000696425.1 Galeopterus variegatus
TCAGCATCGTCCCCATTGTCTAGATGAGGAAACTGAGGCTCAGAGAGAGTCACAGTGCATAGCAGATAGAGGGGAACCAGCACGCTCTCCATGGAACCATCTGTCCCACCTGCTGGGAAAGATGTCAAGGGGGTTGGGGGATGGGGTAGGTGGAGGGTCATTCCTGCCATATTTGTAACTGAGTGAGTGACCGCATCCAAGAGTTCCCCTTAATGGATCCAAGTCTGTGGCTCTTACCTAGGTGCAATCTTGACCCCCAGGGCGTTTGGCATTATCTAGACACATTTTTGGTTGTCATGATTGGAGGGTGCTACTGACATGAGTTAGGTTCTTACTGCTGCAGTGACAAATGATCATGGGCTTAGTGGCTANCTACTGACATGAGTTAGGTTCTTACTGCTGCAGTGACAAATGATCATGGGCTTAGTGGCTAAAACACCACAAACACAGTGCCTTACAGTTCTGGAGGCCAGAATCCAACATGGGTGGCATTGAGGTGTGGGCAGGGCTGGTTCCCTCTGGAATTTCCAGGGGAGTCTCTTCCTTTGCCTTTTCCTGCTTCTGGAGGCTGCCTGCTTTCCTTGGCTTGCGGTACCATCCTCATCTTCAGCAGCAGCGTGCACCTTCCTTCCGTAGTCACAGCTCTGTCTCTGACTCTTCTCCGCCCGCCTCCCTCTTCCACTGTTAAGGACCCTTGCGATTACAGTGGGTTTACCAGACCATCCAGGATAATCTCCCCATCTCAAAGTCAGCTGATTAGCAACCTTAATTCCATCTGCCACCTCAACTTCCCTTTGCCATTGGAGGTGACATATCCCAGGATAGGGGTGGAGACATCTTTGGGGGCCATTGTCCTCCCCACCATGTGGCATCTAGTGGGAACAGGCTGGGGTTGCCACTAAACATCTCACAATGCACAGGACCCTAGCGTCGGGGGCAGGAATCCTGATCTAGATCAGCGTGGGGTTTCAACCTGCATGAACACCTCTAAATTCTATCCCAGTTCCCGCCTGGGTCACCCACCACTTTGGTCAGCGATTTGTTTGCAAAACAACAGAAATCCCTTCTTTACTGGGGTCTTCCTGGATGCCAGTCCCTGGCTCTCCCCTACCCCCAACCTGGGCCAGGTGTTTCACAAACATGAAGTTGGTATTAAGGCCACATTTTAAAGAAGAGGAAATGGAGTCACTTAAAGTGACTTGCTCAGGGTTACATAGTTACTTAAGTGGCAAATTAGAACTCAGCTCCAGCGTCACCTGACTCTAAAATCCAGGCTCTTCATGTTCTGGGCTTGGCGTGGAGGTGGCTTGTATAGATAACAGTTAAAGGAATGAATGAGTTAGTTACCTAAAACTGTTCCATGTGCAAGAATACTTATCAATGAATTGGAGCACCTGTTATGATAATAGCTCAGCAGGTGCTCACTGTTCTCAAAGCAAGCCAAGCAAAGCAGGTCTTATGACTGTCTCCTGTTCACAGGCAAGAAAATCAAGGCTCAGAGAGGTTAAGTGGGTTGCCTGAGGTCACACAGCTAGCAAGCATGTCTGTCCAACTCCAGTGATTGCCCCATCAGCCATGGTCCTACTCAGCCATTCCTTCTACGACCAAATTGGTGAGAGGCACCATGCAGCAGGAGAGCTGGCCCAAGAGAAGGGTGCAGGCACTGAGGATGATCAGAATGATGTCTAAGGGCCAGACCATCCCCGTGACCCTTTCCACATCTTTTGTCTCTGGGGCCAGGCAGAGACCAGCGTGCAGAGGGCCTCGGTGGACGCCAGCCGCAGCACCCACCAGCTGGAGGAGACGGTGTACGCCTTCCAGAAGCAGAAGCTGAAGGACCTACAGGTAGTGGCAGTCAGTCTCATGTTGGAAGCACTCTGGGCTGCCTTGTGTGTGTGTGTCTCTGTGCATGCACGTGTCTCTGTGCATGTATCTGTGTGACTGTGTGTGAGTGTGTGCAAGTGGATGTGTGT
>NW_007752487.1:8622-8823 GCF_000696425.1 Galeopterus variegatus
AGGGGGACAGATTCATTATATATTTCATTTGCTTGAATACACACCTACTATGTGCCAGGCATGTTGCCTGATGCTGGGGATGCCACATCCAGTCAAGCAAGGTCCCTGTGCTCATGGAGTTGACGCCCTCGGGGGAGACGGACAGCCCATGTGATCGATGGCATAATGTGCGCTTTACACCAGGCAGTAGAGAACCTCATG
>NW_007752488.1:0-8823 GCF_000696425.1 Galeopterus variegatus
GGAGTGTGTGACCTAAACAAAGTTAACTTATGGTATTATTTACCGGGATAGAACTTGTTTTGAACATCAGTTTGGCTACTCAAAAAATAGGAATACTTGTTATCACTTCATTACTTTTTCTTTTCTCTTTTTCATATCTTTTTCTTCCCTTTATATCTCATTACTATTGATTTAACATTCTTTGTAAAGAGGAGAAATTTCCAACATTGAATTAGGTTAAGGGCTACAACACCTCCTGCACACGACAACACTGTTTTGTGTAGCCTCATGCTTAGTTTTCTTCAGGTATGCACACCTGGCATAGGGAATCCTGTAGGACTCCATGAGTCATGTTCCCAACAAAATATAATTTCTCATTAGAAAGCAAAATCTCCGTTATTTTTTACTGTTCACATACAAAAAGCTAATAGTCCATTTTGAGCATTTTTAAAAGAAATTAATACTCTGGCACACAACTAAGAATCCTATGTCTATTTAATTGTTGCTCTTCTCCTTAGATTCCATCCTGTTCTTCCTTGGTCTCATATTTCTCCCCATTTCCCAGGGCCATCTCCTGGGGCTGCTAACCCATAATCTAATCAGGCCCTTCTTCCAATATTTTATCATATTTTAGATATTTTTCTTTCCTGAGTTATTCATTCAACTAGTCTTTACCAGGATCCTATGCTATCCTTGACTCTGTCCTATATGCTTAATAGAAAGTCCTTACTCTCATGATGTTTATATTCTAGTGTCCTAATCATTTGAACCATTCTTGAGGTAGTTATTCTGATAAACTAATTGTACTGTGACATTGGATTAAGCAATATTTTCTGCCCAGATAACACTCAACAACAATCCACTCAGTAAATATTTATCGAGTACCTAATGTGACATAGGGATACAAAGATGTCCTATAGTCTAGTAGCCTACAGTAGGAGATTGATACTTGTGCATTGAAAGTGTTATTTAAATATAAATGTACACTTTTCTTTTGCCTTTTTTGGAACAAATTCATTCTAGTCTCTCTGGGCATCCACCAGCTTAGGGCAATAGGAGGGGATGGTGATTAGAATTTGTTATGAAAAAGGCCATGATAATATTCAGTTTCTGTCACTTGAGAATGGGCTTAAAGAACACAGTAGTAACCACACAAGCTGGGCTATTTTCTTGAGAAGGGATCTTCTAAACATCTTTTTCTTCCCCTTTGGCAAATCAACAAGGAACAACTGAGTATGGAGAGCAGAACACTCTCCACTGTTAAGCCTTCATACAACCAGAGAAAAAGATGTGAAAAAGGGAAAGAAAAATCCACCTCCTTTCTAGTCCCAGTGTTTTAAGGAGGAGACAAAAGCTGGAAGATGCAGTGTGGTCAGGCCAAAGCAGACCTGGAGGTTGAGTGTTTGAGACACAGACACTGAGTTCAGGGCTGTGGACCTCTCGTAGCAGAAGAGTTGACCCAAGGCAGAGGCTGTGGAGGACTTTAGGACTGGCAAAATTCCAGGTGATCTTTTCTGTCAATTAGAGAGAATAATAACTACTTTGGGGCTGTCGTGAGAATCACATTAAAAAAAAGGTATGTAAAGTATCCAATAAAGTGCCTAGAAAATGCTGGAGAAGTGCAAGTTACTTCCATTTCTTTTCAGTTTGCCTCTAGCACTAACAAATCAACTAACTCTTCAAGGTTGAAAAGACTTGAAGAACAAAAACTGGCCTGGCTTGCTGCCTTTATAGCTGTGTGACCTTGAACAAATTGCTTAACCTCTTTAACCCTCAATTTTTTCATCTATAAAATAAAGATAATATTAGTAAGTACTCTGTAGCACAATTATCAGTATTACAAGAGATAACACATGTAATGGCTTAGCCCACTGCTTTGCAGGTGGTAGGAGTGCAATAAATGTTTATTATTACATCTGAGAATAGGAATTTATATTTTTGTTTCTTCTTCCTATGTTACCTGATGTATCTAGAAATTAACTTCAGTTTTTTTCTTCATTGAAAGGTATTTTCAATACCTACCTCAGGCATTTAATTTTTTTTTCCTTTTTGTTCTAACTCTGATTTCTGTATGCCAAAGAGCAAGCTATATAGCTTTATATTTAAAGCTCCACAACAGAGCAAATAGTCCATGGAGATGAGAACTTCTTTTTCACTCGGAATCTAGAGGTGAGCAGCTTGATTAGAAGAGAGTGCTCTACGTTTATTTATCCCCTATTTGCCTACACATGCAGTCACCCAATTAATGATGACCAGTTGACTATGCAAATTACTCCCAAGAGTAGCTTAAGGAACACATTATGACTTGCAGGCCAGGAATAGATCTTCAAATACTGACCAGAGATTTGAAGTCCCTCTTTACTATGTTAGAAGAAACAGTGCATGACCAGTCACAGCAATGTGGTGCCCCAAATTTTAATGTAGCCCATTGACAGAGGGATATTTTTGTGACCTAAAGGTCATCTTTATAGAAAGGTCATCCTTAAACATGGGGCTTTTTAGATGCTAACAGGAAAATAGTGCAAAAGTGGATTTCCATGTTTGTTGCTTCTTACTGTGGGTGAGGTGGGGCCGCCAGCTGCAGAGTTCCAGTGGTCTTCAGCAGAAGCTCCCACTGGAGGAGAGGAAGAGATGGTACACTGGAGTGCACAACCTGGGACCATTTGTGAGGAAAGACTCCTGATTCAAGCCTAAGGGAGACATGGCCCAGCTCACCTCCCTAGAGGTGGGTTCTCATAAAAATCTCCCTCTCCTCAGGCAAACTCAAAATAGTAGAATCTTAGAGCTGGAAGGGATCCTGAGAAGCAAATATCTAATTCAAACTTTAAAGTACATTGTAGGTGTCTGATTCAGTGAATGGAAGATCTCATATGCAGACTTCTCTCACTAATTTGAATCTTTTCTATTCAAAGAGGCAAGTAAAAGATGAGTCATTTATATATTTTTCTCTCAGAAGTTTGAGAGTCTTGGGCAAAACTTTACAGCTCTGTTGAGTTTAATTCAATGGTTTTACTATCACCTTCTAGACATGGAGATTTAGCATATTTTCTTTTCTTTTGATTTTCTGGAATGAGACAAAGCCCTTTTCAGGTGAAAGGGATTTTCCTAACCTTTCTGTGGTTATCTAGTATGTCACATACCCATGGTGGGCTGCCCTTTCTTCTCAAGGTCAGACATATCAGGGGAAGCACCACTGTAAATGGGGCACTTTTTCTGCCCAGCTGGTTACCTTGACCTTTGAAGGGGAAACAGAAACTACAGGAAATAAAGGATATTTTGCTTATGTCCTTGCAGCTACCCTGGGAAGACTCTGAGTACTTGGCAAATCTATTTTTGCTCCTGAGGAGGAGCTTGAGTAGGAAAGAAAATTCCGTCCAGAGAAGAGTATGTTGTTCAAACTGTGGTTGCATTTTCAAAGAAAATAACAGATCACATAGACCCAACTCTTGGAGTTAATACTGTTTTGTTTTCATAGATGCCATTTTTCCCCACTATATAACAGTTGCTAGATCAGATTTTTGAGTGCTTTGATTCAGAACCAATGACTGTACATTTCTATTCTTTTTAACATAGTGTTACTCAGCAGCAGTAATAGTGTCTTACGCTTAATTCCCCAGTAGCGTTTGTGAACCATGGGATAACTCTTATCTTTGTCTGATGCTGGCATTTTCTGCTATTCACAGCTTAGATCATTCCCTTCAGGACTCAGTCTCTGCCTGCCCTGATTGAACCATGCCAAGAATTAGACAATTCCCCCAATTATGAAGGCGCACAGAGCTTTTATTTTTTTCAATAGAAGAAATTTTTTAAAAGACATTTTAAAACAGATTATAGCAATCCTCTATCCCCCCCATTCCCCTCCCCCAAATAAGCCACTTATCCAGTTTTGTCATTGTGGTCTAGAAATCATTTTTATCTCAGTTTGCTGGTGATACCACTAGACCTCTCCCTTTTCCATTATCTCCACACCAATGGCTCAAGAACTTTCCTTCACACACATGATTTCTGGATCTCTATCTCTAGTTCTGTCCTCTTTCCATACCAAAATTTCCTTTGGAACCTCAAGACCCATATGCCCAAATAGCACTCCTTTTGTTCTTCCCAGAGCATACTTTCTTATTCTTATTAATGCCATTGACTCAAAATCTTGGATTTTTCTTTGACTCTTTCTTCCCCTAACTCATCACATCTAAACATTTTTCTAAGCCTTGGAGACTCTTCTTTCTGGATCTAGCTTTTCTTTACATGCACAGCAAGATACTTGTTACTTTTTCACATGGATGATTGCAGTAGCCTCCTAATTTGTCTCTATCTTCATTCTTCCCTTTTATTTCATATGAAAATATTAACTTTGTGCATGTATATATATATTTAAAGGATCTATTGTTTATCCTTTTCAAAATTCAACCTGTTTCTCTGTAAGTGTAACCTTGCCTACTGTGTTTAAAATAAAATTAATAAACATATTAATAAATCAAATCTGCTAATAGTAAAACTTTTCAGGAGTAAAACTTTTGAACAAATTAATTAATTTATGCATATACTTAAATATTTATATAGCTACATTTTACTAATTATTAGTTTTTATGAGATAGACAGACAATGAATTCAAGTTACTTTTTCAAACTGTGTTTTTACAAGTCGAAGGTATACCTGTTCCCCAATGTTCATTGTATATAGTGTTTCTACAGTATGTTTTTTGAGTATCTCAGAATAGTCCACAAAACAGAAAGCTTGACTGAGATGGTGATAATTTTTTATACTGAACTTTTAGTGACATTGTTAAAAAAAAATTTATTTTCAGCTGCAAGGCTATGTACTGAGACATTTAGCATTTGCCTTGTGAAAAAAATGTTCTGTGACAAAGCTTGAATAGAGTGGGGGTGTGGTAGATAATTAGGTTTCTTCCATATTTAGATCCTATGATTTATACTACCCCTGCTCTTACTGGAGCAAGATTTTTATGTGGGAGCAAGTACTAGTCTGGATAAAGAATATGCAATTTGGGGAAATTGTATCTTCTGCAAATTTTTAGATTCTTCTTGATTCATTTCATGTATAATTTTTTCCTAGAACTAAATCTCTGGGTTTAAAATCTTATAGTTTATTTTTCTTCTCTTATAATTAGAGTGGGCTTTTTTTTTTCTTTTTGGTAAAAATCAATAATGATTTAAAGTAAAAATCCTAGGTGGTTCAAAATTATATTGTAAATTTCTTCTAAATTGAAATTAGGAATGGCCCATATAGTGTTTAAAGTTGAGATTTTGATCTTGTTTATAGTTATGTATATTACATAAATTGTTAAAATAATTTTAGATTTAAATATATATGTGAACATATATATTGTACTTGGTCAACAAATTAAAAAAACAAACAAACAAAAACCCTCACAGTGTCGTATTGCAGCCAATAGTTGACAAAGAAATTTCTTTAAATTTTACCAAGGACTGAAAGAGAGACATTAAATTCCTGTCACTTGATGCTAGCAAGCAATCAACAGACCACATTGCTGGCTTATTTCCATATCCAGAAAAATCTTCTGTTTTCCATTCTCACAAAGGAAAGGCATTAGCAAAAATGTCCTTTTGCATTCCTTCATGAGACCTATTTACTTAATGGAAATCTCAACAAAAATGTTCTTTTCCTTTTATTGATAACGGTCTAGCCACACAATAGAAGCATAATGAAGTGAGCATCAAATGTACCTCACAACTGATGACAACAGTGCCAATCAGGACAAAAAGGATTGCTCCATTACCATTTATTTCAAAGACCCTTTTTACATTCTTTGTTGGTATACAGTAAATATTTTGATTAAAAATTTCCTACTGTATTTCTCTATTATTCTTTTTTTTAAGAGCTTATAATTTGACAGGACATTTCTCAAGAAGAAGATGTTGTAGATAAGTGGGGGTACGTTCCTAACATCTTAGGAGGGGGGTGGTGATAGTAGCATGTTGATTTCCTGACAGTACATACAGCACAATACTAGTTATTTTCCCAAAGTGGCCAAACTGTCCAACTTGCCATCTGAGTGGCCATAAGCAACTAACATAATCTCTACGAGCCTCAGATCCTCACCTGTAAAATAGGGAGAGATGTAGGATTATTGTACTAAGTACAATAATTGATATAATAGAGCAGGTAGCAGAGTGCCTGACGCTTTCTCCTGTATATTCTTCCCAGCTCCCCTCCTCATCCTTCTTCCATTAAAGATCTCATGTTTTCATTGGGAGAGACAAAAACACATATGCAAAGAAATAAAATATAAAGCAGTGGGCAGAGAATATACAGTGTAGTGGAAAAGGTTGGCATGAAACCCCCTAAATTCTAGCAGTCCTAGTTTTGCCACCAAACAGCTGTGAGACCTTGGTTTCATCACAAAGTTTTCCTGTGTTTTTATTTTATCCAGCAGATGAAGGTTTAACTGAATATCCTTTGATTAAGTGCCAATTTTTTTTATACAAGCAATAAGGCTTATTGTAATTTGAAGACGTTAGTGATCTTTGTGGATTGAAGTAAGTGATTAGGGATAACATCACAGAAGCGGGACATGAAATGGGTTTTAGAAGTTGCGGGGCCGGCCCGGTGGCGCACTGCGCTAGTGCGCGGCTTGGGAAGCGCGGTGGCGCTCCCGCCGAGGGTTCGGATCCCACATACGGACCGGTTCCCGCTCACTGGCTGAACGAGGCGCGGGGGCAATGCCGAGGGTTGTGATCCCGTTGCTGGTCCCTGTCCGGTACGGGGGCGACACTGAGGGTTGCGATCCGTTGCCGGACACGGAAAAAGACAAAAAAAAAAAAAAAAAAAAAAAAAGTTGATTAGGGTTTGGTTAGCTCAAGGGAAGATATTTATTTGTTGCTGTTTTTGTTGTTTTGATCTTCGCCAACTGAAATGTGAAATGTTTTAATTTTTCACAGAATGACATAATTGACCAGAACAATTTGTTCTGAAGTGACACTGCTCATTAATTTAATTGCTTTAATTCTTTAGATGAGTTTTACTTGAGAGATTTAAAATTACAAAAGGTATTGCATCCTGTGAATGGCTCCATTATTGCACTTATCGATAAATGTTTGTGTAGAACTCCTGAATGGAACACAGATTGTTCCAATACAGGGTCCTCTAGAAAGACCAAAATAATGCAGCCACATTGTAAGATTGCCATCAGCAAATGTGCTCAACATTTCATTTTTTGTTCCTGGAACGCTCTTTCAATGAGTCCATATTTATAATTAATAAATGTGTGAAATCATTACTCTCCAGTAAATATATATAAAATAACATTTAAAAGTTACATGTTAAGTGTAATTAGTATTTTTCTCAGTAAACTGGTAGGGAACAATGAGCTTTAAAACAAAGTCATAAACAAGGGGACTTTGAGACTAATCATTATACAAATGACAATTGCATTCCTGGGAATAGATTAGATTGCCTAGGGAGGACAAATCTATGTTATAAGGCAACATGTACTTTTGTAAGCTGTATTGATTTTTGTGACAATAATAATGATTACTGAGGTTGTTTATAAGTGTATAGAATTAATGAGGCTTGGTATATTTAAAGTCATCTTGGTTTCAGTTACCTTAGGTCCCAATTTTATCTCCAAATTTCTAAGCCTGAGATGTAAAACAGATTGCATAGATATCTTAAACAATTGCTCAACTCTTTTCAGTGTACAATTGAGCTTAGTGACTACCCTTCTGGTGCACTGAACATTCTTAATCCCGAAAGTGGGTATCATTGGGCCTGTATATGTTTTTATCATACGAGTTATTCCCACTGTTCATTATTCTGTGGGATCCATCTCAGAGATAAGCTTACTTATATTTTTATGTAGTATGGGCACCAATAGCTGGCTCAGTTAATTTTGTCTTAGAATGCAGGGGTGGTTTCACTAGATGCACATGGATCAAAGTAACAACTTTATGCAGTAAGAGCAACTTGTGACCTCTTGCCTCTTAAGACAGGCATAGTCGTGGCAGCCATGTAGTGCATCACAGGGTCCATTACACACATATTATTTCACTTAAACCACACAACAACCGTATAAGAAAATTATCCCCATCTTATCTTTTAGATGAAGAAACTAAATTTTAAACCTAAGTAAACTTCTTTAATTAAAGTCATAATTATACATGCAAATGTGTATACTGAGCATTAATTTAAAACTGAAAAGAATAAAAAATACAAAAATGAAAATGAAAATGCAATGCATTTTCAAAAATAAGAAAATACTTCTATGAAATGTAGGTATTACAAATAGTTATCTTACCCATTGTGAGATTATGTTAAAATGAACATCCGGTCTAGAACTTTGGTTTATATCAACCTACCTAGTCACCCTGAACTTAAATACAATTTCTGAAAAACAAACAAACAAACAACAATGTTTTGCCTTAGAGTTCTTGTGAAGAGAAAATCCTTGAGAAGATTCCTGAGGGAATATTGATCTGTATTAAGAATCTGGGTTTAAAAACTGTAGCTATGGCAATGTTTCTATTGGCAGATGATTACTTTGGTGGGGTTATGAAAATGCTTATGACATAAACAAATGTTAGTAAGTGCCAGTGGAAGAAATATAATTTCCAGAAAACACATGTAAGAACATACCTATGCAGTTGTAGAAACAATGATGGAGTATCAAAGAAAAATAATCTTTTCATGGAAAAGTGCTTCGAAAAGAATCTATTAAAACAATAAAACACTAGGAAATAATGAAGGTGAAATTAGATAGAGGAAAATTCAACAGAATTAGGTATAAGACACAGCATGGACCAATCTTATTTGACAAGGGTCAATTGATATTAACAAAAACTGGAGGAAAATACTAGATTTTATGAA
>NW_007752489.1:0-233 GCF_000696425.1 Galeopterus variegatus
AGTAAGCCCAAGCAGAGAAGGCTGTTCCTGGAGCAGGTGCCTATTTCCACCTTCTCTTGCAAAATTCTAGGCCTCTTTTTAAGGATGGAGAAGGCTTGCCTCCACCCTGCATGGAGGCCAGCTCTGTGGACTCTTAAGCGTGAAAGTTGCCAGGCCTTGGCTCAGAAGAACTCAAACTACGGAGTCCTGGTGTAGGCAGTGACCCGGAACCTGCAGGCCCAGTGATCTGCTGA
>NW_007752489.1:5873-6207 GCF_000696425.1 Galeopterus variegatus
CACTCTCCTTATAAAATTTCCAGGCTTCCCAACCCAGCTCGTTGCTTTTTTTTTATTTTTTAAAATAATTGCAAGGATGGTGCAGGAACCAGGCTGTAGCCACCCAGGACACTGCATGTGGTATTTGTTAATGGGCGGGAAAGCTGGGCTAGAGGAAGTCTCAGGAAGATCTAGTTCTATGAGGACCTCCTCCCCCGCCCCCGCAACTCTTGCAAGTAAGCCCAAGCAGAGAAGGCTGTTCCTGGAGCAGGGGCCTATTTCCACCTTCTCTTCCACAATTCTAGTCCTCTTTTTAAGGATGGAGAAGGCTTGCCTCCACCCTGCATGCCAGCCA
>NW_007752489.1:8306-8822 GCF_000696425.1 Galeopterus variegatus
CTTTGGCCCTGGGGTTCTGGAATTTTATTAGTGTTAAGAGATTCTTGCTTAATGGTATATTCACCCTATAAAGTACCACGGATGGGCTGTCTTAGGTAGCTGATTAGAGATCAGAAGCTCTTCCTAGCAGTAATTGGAATCTGTTTGTTTTGGCAAAAGGGAGAAGCTGGCGATTAGCTCATTCTGCTTAGAGGACCAGCCNTGGGTTATGTTCATTGGTCAGTTTGCCTTGCTGTGAGTTTTAAGTTATATGCCAGGGTGGCAAGGCATTTACAGTCACCAGGAAAGGAAGGATTTGGTCCAGTTTGGCCTTTATGTTTCCTGCTGGGGGTCACTGGGTTTCTCAAAAGTTCTGAATTTGACCCAAATGAAACATTATGCTATTCATTGCAAATTTTCGTGTTTTAATTACAGTGTTTCTTCCTGACCATGATTGAAAAGTCTACCTTATTGTAACTCTAATAAAACTTTTTTTTTAAACACAGTAGAACATACACTTATGAACTTGCTCATTTT
>NW_007752490.1:0-811 GCF_000696425.1 Galeopterus variegatus
GCCTCTGAAACTGTAAGCAATAAATTTCATTCTCTTTAAAAATCATCCAATTACAGGTATTTTATTATAAGCAACAGGAATAGGCTAATACAAATATAATGAACCATTATCACTGACAAATTAAGTCTTAGCTATCTGTTCAAATGTAGTTAATCTAACCAATTAAGGAAAACTGCTGCAAGTCATAATGAACTGTTAGCTTAGTCATTTGCCCTTACGATATATCTTTTACAGTGCTCATTTTTCATTATAAAATAAGAGGGTGAAATAGAAGGCAATATACACAACACCGTGATGTTTTTATGCAGTGAGACTGTTCATAGTAAAACTTTATGAGAAGTTTTACTTCATCAGAAGAAGATCTATTCTGGTTCTCTGCAGTCAATCTTTTGTTTACTACATGAGGTACACGTGTTAAAATAGGGTATGATAACTTATTTTTAATGAGTCCTAAATAATCAAAGAAATGGACAGAAGTAATAGGGGAAAGACAATCTCTTCATTCAAGATAAGAATCTATTTGAATAGAAAGACATTATTTGGTAGCCTGATTAAAAATATTATAAATGTAATCATATAATTTTTAAATATCAGTTAATCTGGCTTTAATGCTGCACTTATTTAAAACATTACTGTTTTCCTCAACATACAAGCAGTAGCATTATATTCCTATAAGCACTGCTCCCTGGTATATTCAAATTATTGGCACTGCAAAATCAAATAGGCTGTTTTAAACCATAGCAGATAAAAGTTGTGTTAAAAAGCAAGGATCTCAATGGCAATAACTAGGCTTCTACATCTTAGAAAGCAG
>NW_007752490.1:2466-4559 GCF_000696425.1 Galeopterus variegatus
CTACTAAAACTTTTTGATAACATCAATATCATAATCCATGTGATAAATTGTTTATGAAGTTTTTCAAAAATTTCAAATTTGAAGGTTGATTTAAGAGTGAATATAAGTAAGTCAAAACCCCCAGAAAATCAGCGGATGGCCTATAAAGGAAGGTAAACTGTAAAGTAAACATCCCATGTTCATGGTCTAGAAGAATTAATAGTGTCAAAATGACCATACTACCCAAAGCAATCTACAGAGTCAATACAATGCCTAGCAAAATGCCAGTGATATTCATCACAGAAACAGAAAAAACAATCCTAAAATTCATATGGAACTACAAAAGGCCTAGAATAGACAAAGCAACCCTTAGCCAATAGAACAAAGGTGGGGGCATCACACTACCTGACTTCAAAATATACTATAAAGCTATAGTGGTCAAAATAGCATGGCACTGGCATAAAAAAATAACACATGGACCAATGGAACAGAATAGAGAGTCAAGAAATAAATCCACATATGTATAGCCAACTGATTTTCAACAAAGGCACCACGACCATGGGCAAAGGATAGCCTCTTTAATAATGGTGCTGGGAAAACTAGTTATCCATGTGCAGGAGAATGAAACTAGACCCCTATCTCTCAACACATAAAAAAAATCAACTCAAAATGAATTAAAGACTTGAAACTACAAAACTACTAGAAGAAATCATTGGGGAAACACTCCAAGACATTGGTATAGGCAAAAATTTTATGGAGAAGAATTCTAAAGCACAGGCAACAAAAGCAATAATAGACAAATGAGACTATACTGAACTAAAAAGCTTCCATGCAGCAAAGGAAACAATCAGCAGAGTGAAGAGGAAACCTTGAGAATGGGAGAAAATATTTGCAAACTAGTCATCTGACAAAGGATTAACTTCTATAAAATGCCTGAAAATATCAAATAACTCGATAGCATAAAAATAAATAACACGGGCTGGCCTGGTGGCGCACTGCTACAGTGCGCCGCTTGGGAGTGCAGCAGCGCTCCCGCCGAGGGTTCGGATCCCACATACAGACCGGCCGCTCACTGGCTGAGCGAGGTGCGGGCGCAACACCGAGGGTTGCGATCCCGTTGCCGGTCCCGGCCCGGTACCGACACTGAGGGTTGCGATCCGTTGCCAGTCACGAAAAATAAATAAATAAATAAATAAATAACACAATTAAAAAATGGGTAAATGACCTGAGTAGACATTTNTAAGGGACCACCTTTTGGGGATGAGTTTCATAGTAGCTTTAGACCTAAGCAGGGAATCACAAAGCACAACCTCTACCACAACAGTATAGGAAAGCAGCGATTTTGTTTCTAATCCCCTGAGAGCCATATAGAATTGTCTGATAGAAAGCAGTGATCCAAGAAAGCATTTGAAGTCAGGACAGGAAGCATGGACAGAGCTGATATAGGAAAGCACAAAGGGCACAGAAGATGTGAGGATAGGTTAACTGAAGTCTGTCAGGCATCATGAACTTCATCACTCACCAGACAGCAGTCTTGGTGGATACTAATGACAATGAACACTCCTGCAGCTGTGACAATAAGTAACCATGCTTGCCACCACTACCCAACCTATCACCTCAAGGAAAAAGGTGCACAAGAAAAGGGGAAGAATCTGGAACTGAGTAAGATTTTTACAGGAGTTAAACAAGAAGTGGCTGAGTTACTCTGAATTAGGAGAAAAAAAGATTATCCTACCGTACAGAAACAGAGGCTTGAAAGGCGAACTTACATATTTTTTTTAAGTTGTAATTTTATACATCTCACTTTTATGACTTAAAAATTCAAGAATGGTTGGTAATGTTGGACAAAGAAGCCTGGAAAATTATGATGTGAGATTAAGACATAGTACATGCAATTTTTAGTTGGTCTGAAAAGTTGATCATAGACTAGATCTTCAGTTGCTATTACAGAACTGATATGACTAAGAGATCTGTGGAGTCCAATCCTGTAACGCTTCAAGACCTTCCGGAATTTCCAATACTGAGTGTCATGTGGTACTATTATGAACCAAATCTACTAAAACTTTTTGATAACATCAATATCATAATCCATGTGATAAATTGTTTATGAAGTT
>NW_007752490.1:6107-6646 GCF_000696425.1 Galeopterus variegatus
AGAAGACATACAAATGGCCAACAGGTATATGAAAAAATGCTCAACATCACTAATCATTAGGTGAATGCAAATCAAAACCATAATGAGATATCATATCACTCCAGTTAGACTGGCTATTATGAAAAAATCAAAATAACAAATGCTGGCAAGGATGTGAAGAAAGGGGAACTCTTACACAGTGTTGGTGGGAATGTAAATTAATACAACTATTATGGAAAACAGTCTGGAGGTTCCTCAAAAACTATGAATAGAACTACCATATGATCCAGCAATCCCAGAGCTGGGTATATATCCAAAGGAAAAAAAAATCAATATATCAAAGAGATATTTGCACTCTCATGTTTACTGCAGCACTATTCACAAGAGCCGAGATACATAATCAACCTAAGTGTGCGTCAACAAATGAATGGATTAAAAAAAAATGTGGTATGTATACACAATGGAATATTTATTCAGCCAAAAAAAAGAAAAAAGGAATGAAATGCTCTCATTCATGACAACATGGATGAGTTTGGAGGACATTATGTTAAGTAAATTAG
>NW_007752490.1:6837-7644 GCF_000696425.1 Galeopterus variegatus
TGCTAGCTACCAAATTCTTTGTCTGAATCATCATTCTCCACGCTCTTGTGAGGGCTCCTCACAAGTGTTCATTTGAAGCCATATGCATTTTTCTCCAATCCTTCTTGCCATTCCAAATATGCTGAATACTTTGGCACCTGAGTCAGCATTTTTCTCCTCTAACCCTAAGTAATACAATCATCCTGGGCAATCTCATGGTCAGTGTGGACAATAGATCAAACACTCTGGCAGGAATCAAATATGTAATAAAGAACCATCTACTCTGTCTGAAATGCATGGGGCCTGATTAGTGATCTTTTCTCTTACAAAGAATATGACATGATGTAAATTTTTNATCCAGTGACACCTCTCTATTTTCATACTGGAAACAGGGAATTTTTAGATGAACAGAAATAGACATAAATGTAAGCTGATACAAAAAGAAGGGGTAGGGTTTACTATGTTAACTACAGTATGTTCTGATGTTTTTCACATATAGTGTCTTTATAGAGGAAAGAACTGAGGCCATAATACAACTGTAATCCATTATCAAATCAAACCAACCAACATTTATTGAGCAGGACTATGCTTGGCACTGACCATGAGCAACACTGAAAAGGATAAGACACGTAGTTTGTCCTTGTAGAGAGAGGGAAGAAACGGGTAGGGAACAATTTAGCCAATTTTTACAACATACTAGGTTGTAAAGGTCATCATCTGCAATGACGACTGCCTAGTCTTTTCCCCATTTTGCATATCTTGTGCCATGCTAGCTACCAAATTCTTTGTCTGAATCATCATTCTCCACGCTCTTGTGAGGGCTCCTCA
>NW_007752490.1:8848-12507 GCF_000696425.1 Galeopterus variegatus
GTGACAATGTGAGTTAAGATCTACATATTCAACTGTACCATAGAGTATTAAAAAAAAAAAAGTAAGAAAACTTTCAGTTCCCAACCTTCTCTAGAAAAAAAAAAAGTGAGAATACTTGACATTCTTTTACCTTCTCTTTGTCTTAGTCTGATAAATTGATGTAAACAGTGCAAATAAATTCAAGGAAAAATTAGTAACTATCCTCCAGGGACCAAATGGCATGCCAGAAAATATGTATAAGAAAATAATGTTAATGAAACACAAAGTTAAAAAAGAATAAACTTGTATAAATCTGAGCACTTCAGAGTTTCTAGGCTTCTGACCTAGGTATTTCCACTCACATTTCAACAATTAGCAGTGAAGAACTGACTGATATTAACATTCAGTGTAGTCAGCGGTTCTCAAAGTGTGATCTCTGGATCAACACCATCAGAGTCATGTAAGAACTTGTAAATACGCATGATCAGGCCCACCCCAGATGACAACAAGCTGGGTTTTAACAAGCCCTCCAGGTGATTCTGATGTGTGCTAATGTTTGAGAACAACTGGCATAGATGAATGCTGTTCACAAATTTTAAAAGATTTAATTCTACCACTTTAAACTGTCTTTTAATGTAAAGAGTATGGTATTTTAATGTCAATGAAAGTAATGAAAGATTCATGGTTTATACAAGTATAATATTTTATCTCCTAAGTGAGGAGGAAAATAATGAAGTAATTTAGAGTACAAAACTATGCTATCTACCCTATGTGAATCATTGTGCAGTATATGTATGTATTGAAACAACACACTATACCCCCCAAATGTGTACAAATAGATGGTAAATACACACACACACAAGCCTACAGCAATGCTCTTTGCAAACCACTCATTCCTATGTTTTACATCCTTTAAATTGTTAATGATAAAGGCAGGTATCTATTTCAAAGTTGTTTCAAAGTAAAAAACTATTTATTTATTGAGAAAGAGGTGGCCAGGCTGGTTTACATTCACGTAGGCTAAAAACGCAGAGCTTGGAAGATGAGAGAACACATTACCTGCTGTGCTAAAAAGCCACAGTGAAAAGAAATGGAAATAGAAATGCAGCACCCCAGAGGTACTACTTCATTGATCAGTTGTTGATGGGCAGCAGTAGTGAAATTTCCAGGGGAAAACAAAAGGACTTTTAAAATATTTGTTTTCTTGCCATCTTTCTTTTTGTCTTGTTACACGAACTCTAAGCAAACGCAAGACTATTTGAAGATTTTGTCGATCCTCAATAGAGGGTATCTTATTTTCATAATTTTAAAACTATAATAAATTATAAGAAAACATATATATGACATATGGGTCTTGTTACACGAACTCTAAGCAAACGCAAGACTATTTGAAGATTTTGTCGATCCTCAATAGAGGATATCTTATTTTCATAATTTTAAAACTATAATAAATTATAAGAAAACATATATATGACATATGGTGAGATATGTCATTTAGTTTGCTATTTGCTAAGGACTCCTTGATGGATCCAGTTTTTTTCCAATCATACACAATTACATATCGGCTTCCTGTGGGTGGTTTCTCTCCAGTGACATGCTATATCTCCAAATCACCACAGGTAGGGGCTAGATCCACATAACTGCGAGACCATCAGCCAACAGTGGCTGCTACTGTGCAGCTTCATCACACTTGCAAAGCAAAATTGGTCAAATAATGAGACAACCACATGACCACAAAGAGAGCATTAAGACTTCAGAAGTCATCGCATTAACAGCCACCTTAAACACCTCTGAATTTCAACCTGAAGTCTTTTCATTTGAAATGTATCACAACTTCTCGATAGCTAAGCATTCCATTTAAATTCCTTACAAATTATTAAACTAAATTAAGATGGAAAATAAAAATTGAAAAAACAAAAATACAGACTGCTCATTATATGATTTCATAATGTTTATATTCGAATACAAGGTAATAAATAAAAATCAAAGATTTTAAATCAGCCATATTTCAAGTGTAAGCCTCCAAACAAAATTTTAGTCTGTTTCCATATAAAGCTATTCCTGTGATCAAGGTTGTTCCTCAAGAGATATGTGAAAAGTGCTCTAAAATATTTATTCAGCATGGAAGACAGGAGAAGTAAAAATTCTCATTAGGCAAGGAAGCTTATCTAAGTTTATGTCCCCCCAACCCTCCACCCTTCCCACTCCTCTACCCACTACATAAATAGAGTTAAATTATTGAAGAGTTTCAGAGGTGAAAAGCGTGGAACCTGGAATCAGAAATGCTGGGCTCCTTTCCCAGTCCCACCACTTACTGCTAGATCTTGAGTTTCCTCCTCTTTAATGTGGGGCTCATATCTTTATCTAGCCTGCCTATCTCACAGGATTATTGTGAGGATTAACTGTAACAGAAAACATTTGCAAAAGCAAAATGTGTTCTATAAGGCATCATTACTATAATAAATGGAACAAGCTACCCATGAATTATATTTAAAAACATATTTCCCCAAAGCAAACATACAGTAATGTCAAATAACTGTTACACATACCAGTACTGAGATCAACTATTTTTTGTTTTTAATTACATGAATGAGACATAAAAACTAGTTTATTTCCATAGAAAAGCCTTTTCTTGAATTTCTTCTCTACCCATATTTGATTTATTACCTAATCTATTCCAGGGAACTTGTTTTTAATTACATGAATGAGACATAAAAACTAGTTTATTTCCATAGAATAGCCTTTTCTTGAATTTCTTCTCTACCCATATTTGATTTATTACCTAATCTATTCCAGGGAACATTATTCTTGAGCTATGTATTTTGAAAATGGATGGTTGTACAACAACTCCTTACTTTTTACGAAAAGTTGAACAAACCAGGGATGTACTTTCAGCTTCCTCATGACTGGAAGTGCCCCTACTCCGACCCCCTCCCAGAGAGCCTTTTAGCAGCTGTTCACCAAAATTTGCACTCTACCTTCCATAGCATAGAATATCCTCTAGCAAGCAGCTTCTAACACAGGGACTTCATTTCCATCTTGCCTCTCCTTGAATTTAGGTGGAGAAATGTGGACTAGTTTTCACCAGTGGAATATCAGCTAAGGAATATACACCTCTTCCAAGCCTAGCCCCTAAAAATATACCATATCCGATTCTCCATCCTTTTTGCTCACAGGCCAGCTGGAAGTACATATCTAGGTGGAACAAGGAAACCACATAAAGAAAACTAGTGCTTTCTTCAGTCTGAATTGTTGAGCAACTGTACAAAACAAAGCATCCCAACCCCATCCAACGACCAGGAATCATCTCAGACTGTGTGAGTGAGAGATAAACATCTACTGTGTAGAGCCAATGAAACCTGGTAGTCTGTGGCAGCAATTGGTGTAAAGTTAAATCACAGAGACATTCTCCCTGCACCCAAAAACCCCACACAGAACAACTCTCCTATGTGTGAGAATTAAATTATGACTCTCATAGAGGACTAAAGTCCATTCCCAGTGTTCCTAGTTCCCTTGCAGAGACCATTGCCCTATGCCCACGATATTTGCTGAGGACCTTCTCTCCATTCCTGGTTATCTTTTCATTAATTCATTTAATAGCATTGTTTGAGTACTTATTATGGGCTCTTCGTGACTAGAAACTTCTCTCTCTTCCTTTTGAAGCTCTGAGCTTGGATCCC
>NW_007752490.1:16391-16604 GCF_000696425.1 Galeopterus variegatus
GAGCCACAGAGTGAGGTTTGAAACTGCTTCTCTCTCTTCAATACATTTTCAAGGACACCATCCTATCTTCTCTGTTTGTATAAACAATAAAAAGGGTAACACTAAAATTTTTCAAGGTCTTAGGCCTTGTACTGACTTGTATGCCCAAACCACTTTTTTAAAGAATATGTAACTTTAACCCTATGTTTTCCAGTAAACTTTTCACCTTTTCAC
>NW_007752491.1:0-227 GCF_000696425.1 Galeopterus variegatus
TTTTTTCTTTTTTAAGGGATCAAAAAACCAATTACAATATCGTAGCATCATAGGGTACAAAGGAATCCTGAGAGACTGTCAAACCAATGCTCTTTAGCTTATTAGACATAGCGAAGCATAGGCAATTAAGAACTGGGCTTGAAATCAAATAGAACCACCTAGATTCAAAGTTTTACTGTCTGTGTGATCTTGGAATTTTCTTCTTCATCTCATTTCTCTCATTTGTA
>NW_007752491.1:5868-6652 GCF_000696425.1 Galeopterus variegatus
AAGGAATGAGAAAGAAATTGGCGAAGGGGAGAGGGTAATGCCCACTATCTTCCACTGACCCAGCAATTTACAGGGCCATTTGACAAGAAGGTTGAGGTCTAAGAAAGAATAAAGTGAGCAGGATTAAAAATGTGGAGGAAAGCATACACATAGAAGGAAATTAATGTGTCATTTTTATGGTTACATCAAATTGGGATCTGATGATTAAAAAGTATTTTCAGTTCTGGGATCATACTTCTATTAAAAATCCTTTCCCATNCTGATGATTAAAAAGTATTTTCAGTTCTGGGATCATACTTCTATTAAAAATCCTTTCCCATTTACTCACCACCCATTCCAAAAATATCTATTACTGGATTGAACTTGCAAAAATTTTCATTACATTAGGGGGGATAGATTTTTTTCATTTTTAAGGGATCAAAAAACCAATTACAATATCGTAGCATCATAGGGTACAAAGGAATACTGAGAGACTGTCAAACCAATGCTCTTTAGCTTATTAGACATAGTGAAGCATAGGTAATTAAGAACTGGGCTTGAAATCAAATAGAACCACCTAGATTGAAAGTTTTACTGTCTGTGTGATCTTGGAATTTTCTTCTTCATCTCATTTCTCTCATTTGTAAGGTCATAAAAATAAGATATACTTTCCAGGGTAATTTTAATAGCAAGTGACATAATGCTCCTAATATTTGTTAGCACAGTGCCTGGTAATTATTGAAAATTCATTCAAAACACTGCAAGCATGTTTATATTTTACTAACTAGCTAAAAGGATGCAAAAC
>NW_007752491.1:8586-8822 GCF_000696425.1 Galeopterus variegatus
CATCAGCTTCTCTGCCTGCTTCCTTCAGATGTACATCATGAATTGCTTCCTAGCTATGGAGTCCTGCACATTCATGGTCATGGCCTATGATCGCTATATTGCCATCTGCCACCCACTGAGGTATCCATCTATTATCACTGACCAATTTGTAGTCAGGGCTGCCATTTTTATTTTGGCCAGGAATGTGCTTATGACTGTGCCCATTCCTGTTCTCTCAGCACGACTCTATTATTGTG
>NW_007752492.1:0-444 GCF_000696425.1 Galeopterus variegatus
CATCCAGTACGTAGCAGTTCAGCACAGATTAAAGTTAGCCAGGAGAGGAAGAAGCGAGAGAACTCCTACACACTACTGGAGAATTGTAAATTCTTGCAATCACTGAGGAAAACAATTTGGCAATAAGCAAACCTATTTCTCATATGCACACTGCAAGGAGACAGATGGCAGTATTGTTTGTACGTCTGTAAGAGCTAGCACTTGGAAACTTTGGAGAGCACCAGGCCTCCATGGGCTGCCTGTTCCCCTACATGTCTTACTGGGTGTGCCAAGTCTGCAAGGCCTTGACTACTCTTTCCTAGGGTCATTTTTCAGGGTTGTGGTTGCAAGAGGAACCTCAAAGGATGAGAGAACATCTTGCTGCAGGACAAAGAGCAGGCTTGCCTACAGCCTGCTGTAAATCGATGGGTTCCCCACGCTCAGTGGTCCTGTCCTCCCCTGTAA
>NW_007752492.1:2247-2759 GCF_000696425.1 Galeopterus variegatus
TCCTGATGTGGAGGCAGAGAAAGGGCCACGCTGCCCTGTCTGCCGCCTGATTAATCCATCTCTCTCCCTCCTGGGCCTTTGTCCCCAGGGTCCTTCCCCTGCCCCAGCTGAATGCATAAATGAACTCATGTGTACACAGACTCTGCGTACACATGGCTTTGATTTGGGAGAAAAGATGAATCGCTCTGAGCTGGTAATCTGATCTTTGCCCTTCTGCTGGTAAACAGTCGAAAGCTACTCCATACATTCTCTGCCTTTTAAAACCAGAGTAGAAAATAAAAGAGCCCAGGAGGGGCCTGGCTTGACTGGGGGAAGCCATTTATCACCTTCAGGGAAAAGAGAATGTAAATAGGTTCAGATTTATTCTCTGGTCCTCTCTAGGCCAGGGCGGCCTTAGAAATACTCACCTTGTTTCAGTGAGTGGGCCGAGGGTCAGAGGTCAACAGGGCCGCTCCAGCCAGCTCTGTGCGGCACCGCAAACAGGCCACACAATGAGAAGCTGTTTAAAAATC
>NW_007752492.1:4633-4969 GCF_000696425.1 Galeopterus variegatus
CAATGTGACCTTGTCTGAACTGCGTTGCATCTGCAGAAATCCTGTTTCCAGATGAGGCCACATTCTGAGGTACGGGGGGTTAGGACTCTGACATGTCCAGTTTGGGACGAAACCATCCAACCCATAACAATTGTCATATCACTTTTAGAATGATGAAGGCAATTAGCACTCTTGTCAACACTGTGTCAGGGCACCAGGTCACTGTGATTTCCTCACATCAAGTGCCATCTATTTAATTTTTTTTTTTTAATTTAAAAAATTTTTTTTCAATTAAATTTTTTTTCTATTAAAAAGTTTGCTTATTGATGTTTTTTAAAAACTTGTAACTAATTCTTG
>NW_007752492.1:5846-6495 GCF_000696425.1 Galeopterus variegatus
ACAGAAGTCACAAGCAAAGTACTGAGAATATTCCCTCAAAAGCACCAAGCAACTCTGACTCAGTCACAACCTTCTACGTGTCTGTTCTCTTAGACGTCAAGGAAAACACTTTAATTTATCCTCATACACAGATCATTTCATATCAGCCCCATTTCCAGTTTTGAGAGGTCCTCTCATCCCTTTGCAGGTGAGGTCTGAGTCCATCCTGCAGGCCTTTGTGTGCGCATCTTGGTCTCAGCAGTGGTTGGCCAGGCCCAGGCTGCAGGTGCCTCCCTGGGGCCTGGTGGCACTCGGCACACGCAGTGGTATCATGTGATGTGCACCCCAGGGGCACGGCCGAGTGGTGGGCGTGGACTCTGGCTGCTACCAACTATATGGCCGAAGAAGGGGAGTTCTTGTACTGTTGGCCAGTCATTTAAACATCAAGGTCTCCAAGGTCTTAGCCCTCCCTAGAGCGCTTCCCAGACAGCAGGACTCGGGCTGGGCCCTCAGAACACATCTCTCTCGCGCTCTCTCTCTCTCACCCACACACCCTCACATCTCTTTCTTCTTTCCATAAGCCATGGGGTACAGAAGATATGCCCCCCTTTTTCCTTCATAATCCTCTTCAAAGGCTGTAAAGGTTGTGCATGTGTATGTTTTTCTCCTA
>NW_007752492.1:8534-9093 GCF_000696425.1 Galeopterus variegatus
TGCCTGACACTTGGAAGACACACACATACTGATCAATCACAAGGATTAAAGTGAGTCCATCTGTCTGTTTTAAGTTCTCACGTGGTCATCCCAATACTATGCCAAATATCTACTTGTTAGGTATGTTCTGAGCCATGACCTGGGGCAGGGGCTGAAGCTGCCTGCGGGGCACCGTGTGGATGAGCTGCTCCGGGGTCACATCTGGAGTTCATCCCACCTGCTGTGAATGGCACTGCCTGAGCCCTTCAGATGCTCCACACCTCGCACTGAGCAATGACCTGGGAAGGANCACCCTGATGGTTTTCTGACCTGTCGGCTCCCCAGCCAGCCTTTAAAACATGGTTGTGCTTCTCTGTTTGACTCTCTGTGACACTCGCTGCAGCTGCGCTTTCAAAGACGTCTCATTCACCTCCATTCTCAGGAAGAACCATGGCGGTTTTATCTCTAGAGTGTTCAGTGCAGTATCGGGCACGAGTCTGAAATTCCCATTTTTTCACCATCAGACTGAAACATGTTTTCCTGAAATTTAAAATAATTCAAAGTTTATGAAGCCAGGATG
>NW_007752493.1:0-8058 GCF_000696425.1 Galeopterus variegatus
AAAAAAAAAAAAAAAAAAAAAAAAGATCCTATATGGTAATCCCTATTTCAGCATCTGTTCTCTGGAAAAGTCAACCGGAAACTGCTAGTTGATTGGCCTAAAATAGATTGACATAGGAACCAGTTTTGGTCAATGACATGTAAAGAACAGTATGCTGGAAAATATATTTTTTTCTTAGATAAAAATACAGAATCTTAAGGTGAGATGCTTCCTTTTCCATCTTCCATCCTGCTTGAATGCCTGGCAGCTCTCCTTTGAACATTTGGATAAACCAAAAGAATCATGGATATGAATATACTCCCGTACTGTCAACGAACCGATGGAAATGTCTATCTTTTGATACTTCCTTATAAGGAAAAAATATAATTTATATAAATAAAGCCACTGTTATTTGGTTTTCAGTTACTTGTAGCCAAAATCTTACCACATGACATTGTAGTAAGAATTTGTGTGTGCATGGAGGTACTGGAGGTCTAATGTGGGAATTGCTTTCCCTATGAATTTGTATATAATGTTTAATTAATCACCCTGATAAGGGCCCCAGAGATCATCCTTAAGTTTAGTATTTATTTTTATCTTGGTTTATCATTAACATTTCTTTAATCTTGGGAATCACTTCTCTTTCAATATTTGTGTGCTGTGACTTACTGTGGTCTTTTGTTTGATTCCAACAAATATTATGTTCATTCTATTCTAATTAATTAATTAAATAGTTTTATATAGCTGATGATACTCTGTTTTTTTTTTTATTCTTCAGTGCTGTAATGGATTTATTATTTTTAAAATATATTGTTCTGCCATTTAAGATGATACATAAGAAGAATGAAATTGGAAAACTCATACAATCTGATTTCTATACCTATTGTAAATAAGTTAAGACAGCATGGTTTTGATTTATGAATTAAAATATATAACAAAATAACACAATAGAGAACCCAGAAACACACCTACACATATGTGGTCAATATGTTTTCAATAAAACTGATCAGGTAATTCAATGAGAAAAAAATAGTCTTTTCAACAAATGATTCTGGAAAGATTGCACATAAATTGTGCTTAATGTAAAAAGAAAATGATAAACCTCAGCCCTTAACTTAAATCATACATAATTCAATAATTAGCTAAAAATAGATTGTAGCCCTAAATGGAAGTGCTAAAACTATCAAATGTCAAGAATATGCTATATGGTAAATGTTTATGACCTTTCATTGGGTAAAAAAATTATTAGATAAGACACAGAAACAAACTGTATTAGAAATTAATGGTAGATTAAATGGACTTAATTAAAATTAAAACCTTCTGTTGTTTAAAGACACTAGTAATAAATAATAAGATAAGCTATAGACTTTAGTTTTCAAAACACATATCTGATAAAGAACCTGTTTCCAGAATATATAAAAGCTTTTACAAGTCGGTAAGACAAAGGACTAAATAACAGTAAGCAAAAGTATAATTGAACGAAACTTCTCCAAATAAGATAAAAAGATAACAAATAATGACATGAAAAATGCTCAATATTATTAGTCATTAAGGCAATACAGTTTAACACATCAGTGCCACATTACTACATCATTTTTAGATGGTCAGACTTTTAAAAGATTGATAATAAATGCTGTTGAGGATTTGGAACAACTGGAACTCTCACCCATTATTGCTAGAAATGCAAAATTATAGAGCAACTTTGGGAAACCGTTCAAAAATGTCTTATAAAATTAAATATAACACTTACTGTTCAATCTAGCATTCCCATTCCTGGTTTTCATCCAAAATAAATGAAAACATTTTCCACAGGTATACCTCTAAACTAAGAGCAGCTTTAAAACAAAATGTAAAAGCTTTATTTTTTAGAGCACTTTTAGGTTCAGAGTAAAACTGAGAGAAAGGTACAGAGATATCCTATGTATTCCCTCCCCAGAACATGCAAAGCTTCCCCTGTTTTCAAGATTGATCAAGATCCCCCTTCAACTGATGAGACTACATTGACACACCATTATTGTCCGAAGTCCATAGTTTACATTAAGGTTTACTTTTGCTGTACATCCTATGAGTTTGAACAAATATATTAAAACATGTATCCACAATTATAGTATCATACAGATAGTTTCGCTGCCCTAAAAATCTTCTGTTCCCTACCTATTCATCCCTCCCTCCTCCCTAACCCCTGGCAACCACTGATCTTTTTTTGCTTCCACAGTTTTGCCTTTTCCAGAATGTCATGTAATTTTACAGTATGCAGACTTTTCAGATTAGCTTTTCTCATTTAGTAATATATATTTAAGTTTCCTCCAAGTCTTTTCATGGCATGATAGCTCATGTCTTTTTTGACTGAATAATATTTTATGTCTGGATTACCACAGTTCATTCATTCATTCACCTACTGAAGGGCATCTTGGTTGCTTCTAAGTTTTGGCAGTTCTGAACAGAGCTGCTATAAATGTCCATGTGAAAGTTTTTGTGTGGAAGTAAGTTTTCAACTTCTTCAGGTAAATGTCAAGGAGGACAATTTCTGGATTATATGTATGATAAGAACATGTTTAGTTTTGTGAGAAACTGACAAACTGTCTTCAAAAGTGGCTGCACCATTGTGTATTCCTACCAGCAATGAATGAGAGTTACTATTTCTCCACATTTTTGAAAGCATTTGGTGTCATTTTTCTGAATTTTGCCTGTTCTAATAGGTGTGTAGTGGTATCACACTATTGTTTTAATCTGCAATTCCCTAATGAAATTTGATGTTAAGTATCTTTTTATATACTCATTTGTCATATATATTTTCATTGATGAGGTGCCTGTGAAGGTCTTTGGCTCATTTTTTAATTGAGCTGTTTGTTTTCTCATTGTTGAGTTTTAAGTATTTACATATTTTGGATCACAGTCTTATTTTGGGTATATCTTTTGCAAATATTTTCTCTTAGTCTGTGACTTGACTTTTTTTCTCTTGACAGTGACGTTTGCAGAGCAGAAAAATTTAATTTAATTAACTCAGCTTATCAATTTTTTCTTTCATAGATTATGCCTTTATTGTTGTATCCAAAAAGTCATTGTCAAACCTGAGGTTATTTAGATTTTCTCGCATGTTATTTGCTATGAGTTTCATAGCTTCGTGATTTACATTAAGAAATTACAATGCTAAATAAATGTAAACAAATTAAAATGCTAAATAGAGATAAAAAAACATTTTAAGAGGTATAAACTCTGTTGTTATTTTGGGTTTCCATCTGATTTTCTCTGCATCGGTTCCCTAAAACATATGTAACTCTTTACCTCCTCCAGATACTTATATTGCCATATGGATGATTTTTAAACAATCCAGTCTAGAACATGGGAAGGGACTAGTCCTAAAAAAAGATATTATATTGCAAAGTCACTGAAGTTTAAACTTAATAAAAGAGAAAGAGTTTTTACTTGTAAAATTATATTCCTGTTTCATCTGTAAAAATTAAAGTAAATGTACAAAATAAAAATATAAAAAATTGAGCATACTGGGCAAAAAGGATATATTAAACGAAAATATTTACAAAATATCTTTCTTCAGAGAGTTTCACTATGCACATGTGCATGCACATGTACTGTCTTATGTTAGATAATGCAGGACAAACAATTCCACATTAAAATTGAGGATGGGATTAAAAGAGATCACACTTGGGAAGTTAAGGAGATTGCAGAATATGATAAAACCATATTTTTAAAGACTTCTAATTTTACTGAAAATTAGTTTGAAATCCTCACTAGTATAGTCAGAGTAAAAAATTACTCTGTCTGTAGTACTAAGATTAAAAGGAGATCTGCTGAAGAAGAAATAATGAATTTATTCTCCACATTCATTTTGTGGTACAGAAGGCACATTACTCTGTATTATGCTTATATTAGACTTAAATAAACTTCATTATAAAAGCAAGATTAGAGGAGAGCTTTATAATTTAAAAATATACATTACTTATATGAGTTTTTGTAGTAAAACACTTTCAGGATAATAATATGTCTCTGTGCTTTTAGATAATTAAATACCATAGTGCATACAAGTAGTTTTTAGCCTAATTTTGTAGGTTTAAATCAAGGAAATTTAGAATTCAATCACAAATCCTTTATAAATTATACTGTCATTTACAATGCGTGGCACTGATTACCTCTACTTAAAGTAGGTGTACAAGTATTGTTTATAAGACTTATAAATGAGAATGGTGAGTGTGCAGCTTGAGGGTAGTGGGCACTCTAATTTTACATTAACTGGTGAGCATACCTTTATAAAATCAAAGTTCATCAGAGAATAATAAATAAATAAATAAATAAATAAATAAATAAAGTCCTAATGGATTCATTTTTCTTTCAATACATACACAATTGATTTATTTAAATGTAGTAGCTTTTTAGCAGTTCTCTTTTTTTTTTTTTTTCGCCAATCTCTATACTAATGCATAACTTCATAAAGCAAAAATCATACTGGTCAAACCAATATAAATATTCCTCTTCCTAAATATGACTGCCTATTACCCTTTGTATGCAGAATTACTTTGATATAAATATGATAAATCTTCTCCATTGTTCTTGTAGTCCTTCATAGTAAAACTAATGTTTCTTGATAAATCCAATTCCAGTTTAATACCAAAGCAGAATTATTTCCTTTTTACCAATGCTACCCTAAATTCTATTAGCCAACTAATTTCCTAAGTAATTTTGCAAAATAATTTCCTGTTAAGAATATCAGTTAATATTAATACAGATGGATATTTAAGAGGTACTTTGTAGAACTCTAGACTAGCGAGATGCTATGTGAAAAAAGAAATATCACTAGGAGTTCCAAAGTAATGCTCAATTTTGTTTAATCCAGAATTTCTTAAAGTCATAAATATAATTACTTCAATATATAGGGAAGTTTGGGAAAACCTGTTTTAAAGGATAACTTATTTATGAGTGAAAGAATGTCTAATATGGACAACAAATATATATTTTTCTATACATAGTGCACTTGATAATCATAGCAGATAAGCTAATCAATACAACTTGTATTTATCTGTATAGTTACAATTCTCAAATCAAACAACAATCAACAGATGCTAAACCTGAGATAGTTCAAATGTTGGAATTATCAGACAAACACTTTAAAGAAATTATTGTAACTGTGACCCATGAGGTAAAAAGTAAACACTTGAAATAAATGGAAAAATACAAATTTTCAGCAAAGACATTGAGAGCATAAAAAAACTAGCTTGAAATTTTAGAACTTAAAATTTTAATGCCTGAGATTAAAAAAAAAAAAATTACCAGTTGGGTTCAATAGTAGAATGGAGACGGCAGAGGAATGAGCCTGTGAACTTGAGGAGAAATTGACAGAAATTATCTTTTCTGAAAAACATATTTAAAAAATTATGAATAGAGCTGCAGAGACCTGTGGAACAATATTAGTGTCAGACAGGTTTTTCATTGGAGCTCCAGGAAAAAAAGAGAAAAAGATGAATTCAGAAAAAATATTTGGATGAAAACTGAAAACTTTCAAAATTTGGCAAGCATCATAAATTTGAGGATTTAAGAAGATCATCAAACCCCAAATGAGGTAAAATCTAAGACAGCTACAAAAAGATACATTATAATCAACTGCTAAAAATCAAATAAAATGAGAAGTTATTGAAATCAGATAGAAAAAAATTAACACACTACATAGAAGTTAACCACGAATTTAATCAGATAAATGACTACGGATTTATCAGAAACCATAAAGGCCAGAATGACAGCTGAATAAAGAAAATTATAAATAAAAGAAAACTAAGAAAATTTGTTCCCAGTGAGATTACTCTAAAAGAAACACTAAAAATGTTGCAGGATAAAGGGGAAAAACACCAGAGGAAAATCTGGAAGTTTATGAATGAAGGAAGAACAACAGAAATGGTAAATTTTGGAGTATAAAATATATACCTCCTCGGTATCCACGGGGAATTGGTTCCAGGACCTTCCACTGATATCAAAATTTGTGGATGCTCAAGTCCCTGATATAAAACATTATATTTGCATATAACCTATGTACATCCTCTAATATACTTTAAATCATCTCCAGATGACTTATAATATCTAATAAAATGTAAATGCTATGTAAATTGTTGGCACGCTTTATTGTTTAGGGAATAATGACAAGACAGAAAAGCCTTTCCATGTTCAGTACAGACAATTTTTTTTTTAAATGCTTTCAGTACACAATTGTTTGAACCCACAAATACAGAGGGCCAACTTTACTTTAAAATACATATGTCTCCTGAAATTATAATTATAACATTGTCTGTTGGGGTTTTGAAAACATGATACGTATGATAACTATATCATAAGGTTTAGTGGGGGAGGTTAAGGGACATGCCTGTATGGTTGCAAGTCTTCCATGAAGTGTTGTTACAATATTAACTTTCAATAGATTGTGAAATGTTAGGTATGCATAGTGTAATCCCTAAAACAACCTCTAAAAAAATTATGGGAAGATATAGCCAAAAATCCAATTGGTAAATAAAATGCAATATTTAAAAAAAAATTCAAATAACTCAAAATAAGCTAAAATATTGGGGACTAAAGGAAAAACAAAACAGAGTGGACAAACAGGAAAAAAAAAAGGTAAAATGGTAGCACTAAATCCAAGCATATCAAAAATTAAGCACACCAATTAAGAGACAAAGATTAAAAGAAAAAGTCATATTTTTTAAAAATCGCCTACTACAACTACATGTTCTCTGTAAGAGACCCATGTTAAATAGAAAGTTAAAAATGAAAGGCTAAAAATATTTATATAATACAAGCCAACACTGAAATAAAGTTGCGGTTGTATTAATATCAGATAATATAGAATTCAAAAAACAGAATATAACTAATGATAAAGAGGACATGACAATCCTAAAAATGTGTGCATCAAATAACAGAGCTCTAAAATACATAAAGCCAAAACAGACTACTGAAAGATGAAGTAGACAAATCCACAAGTATAGCTGGAGACTTCAACAGTCTATTCCCCTTTATAAATGAAACAAGTAATCAGAAAATCGCTAAAGACATACAAGACATGACCAACACTATCAATAAAATTTATTTAATTGACAATTATACACAACTCCACTCAACTACAACAAAACATGCATTCTTTTCTAGTTCATGTGAAACAGTAAAAAACTGTAATCTAGACTTTAATAATAAAGCCAATCTTAATAGACTAAAAATTATTAAAATAAATAAAAATACAAAAAATATTATTTTATTACAATGGAACTAAAGTTGCATATTAAAAAATAAGCCATATATGATGGGTTAAGTAGTCAGTGGAAATAAAGAAAATGGAGGCAGTAAATTTCTGGAATTCATTCTCAGTACATTTTTCTGCCATCTGCAAGAGAGATAGGAAGTACTCAGAGTGTGATGTTAAGGGAAAGTATTTATTTATTTATTTATATTTATTTATTTACTTACTTGCATGTTTATAATTATTTATTTATTTGTTATTGGTTATAAATATTCATGAGATACAAAGATGATTTTCACCCCTGGTGCCTGTGATGTGGGGGCCAGATTCATACTGGCTGTATATCCATAACCACAAATTGCATTTCTACCCCATGTACCCCACACAATTATCCCCAGCCTCCCTTCCCCAATCCCCTTCCCCCCAACTCCACTTTGTAGCCCATAGAATGTTCTCTTCCTCTGCAAGTCCAACATACTACTGTGATCTTTCTTTCCTTCCTTCTTTCTCTCTTAGCTCCCGCTTATGAGTGAGGACATGCAGTATTTAGCCCTTTGAGCTTTGCTTATTTTGCTCAACATAAGTTCCTCCAGGCTCTTCCATGTTGTTACAAATGGGAGTATTTCATTTTTTTTTATGGCAGAGTAGTATTCCATGGTGTGTATATATATACCACAGTTTCCTTACCCAGCCATCCATTGATGGACATTTAGGTTGGTTCCATGTCTTGGCTATTGTAAAAAGAACTGTGACGAACATGGGAGTGCAGGTATCCCTTCGACATGATGATTTCCGTTCCTCTGGGTATATACCCAGAAGTGGAATTGCTAGATCATAAGGAAGATCTATCC
>NW_007752493.1:8472-8822 GCF_000696425.1 Galeopterus variegatus
GTTGTTTGAAAAACCTCCATACTGTTTTCCATAGTGGTTGTACTAATTTACAGTCCCACAACAGTGCAGGAGTGTTCCCTTCTCCTCATATCCTCACTAGCATTTATTATTCACCATCTTTTTGATTATAGCTAGTCTAAGTGGGGTGAGGTGGTATCTCAATGAAGTTTTAATTTGCATTTCCCTGATGACTAGTGATGTTGAGCATTTTTCATGTACCTGTCGACCATTTGTATGTCTTCCTTTGAAAAATGTCTATTCAGCTCCTTTGCCCATTTTTTAAGTGGGATATTTGTTTTTTTACTATATAATTGTTTGAGTTCCTTGTATATTATGGATATTAATCCCTT
>NW_007752494.1:0-1913 GCF_000696425.1 Galeopterus variegatus
TCTTAGTTTAGACAGTGATGCTAGGTGTAGGGTATGGACTTCTCCCAGAAGTAAAAGTTCAGTACTTACAAAAAGTTCCCAGAAAATTACAAAACATTATTTTATTATGGAGGTGATATGGATTAGTGGTAAAAAGTGGGCCCAGGCCACCTGGGTGATTCGGGGTAAAGCTGTCTGTGCTGCAGTTTCCTCGGCTTTAAAATGTGTGTACAATAACAAGAAGATCATATGATTGTTATACAGAGGTAATTAATTAATTAAGATAATATCCTTAGAAGACTCCATAAGTCATAAGCTGCACTCAGTAAATGTTTACCATTATTAGTTGCAAACTGAATAGTCTTCTCAAGGCAGGTTGCTAACTCCCTGAGCTTCATTTCGTTCACCTTCCATTGCATCTTCCAAGCACTGGCTCTACTTGTTTTCCAAAGCCATGCTGACTGTGTTTCTTTATTCCGGGGAGAAGGCTTGGCCTCCAGTGGCCACTTTATCTTCTCAGCAAGAGCAGCACCCTGATTGCTCCCCTGGGCAATCTCATCCCTGAAATAACTAATTGGGGTGTTTAGTCTTTTTCATTCAAGGTCTTAAGATGATATTACATGTTGAATTTCAGTTCTTTCCTTGAAGACTGCAAGAATTAGTCCTAAAAGAACAGACCTAGACAGGCAGAGAAAACAATAAAGAAGCTGCCATTCTTCTTTCTTCTTTTGGATTCCTATGGTCTCCAAGACCTTTGTGCCTGCTTTGGAATCCAGTCATCTCAACCTTCCATGTCTGTCTTCTTTCTTTGAACCTAGTGTTCTGGGAATGTAGATTGTCCTGAATGTAGCCATTTACTGCTGCCTCAGACCTGGAGTTTTAGTCTTAGAGAGAAAGCTCGTCTGGATCCTGTGTAGTTTTTATACCGAAGTATGATTCATTTATTACAGTTCCTTGCAAAGCTAATTATAAACTGATACCTTCATAGAAGATAAGAATTATTTGTTAGGAGACAGAGGCAGGTGAGAAGGCTTAGTAAAAAAAGACTAATAAATTGGGTTATTACCTTTTTCAGAGATAAGAAAATGATAGGCAGACTGCAAATCTAGTTGATTTCTTAAATCGACTACCTGGAATTAAAAGAAAGGATGGCAAAAGAAAGAAGAAAGAAAAGGTCAGGTAATCCTGACTCTCTCCAAAAGAGGAGTATACTCATCCCTTGCAGACCCATTTATTCGTGATCTTCACATATTATCCTGTATTTGCTTTAAAAATAATAGCTAACACATAAATAGCGGGGGTGGGGGGGCATTCAAACATCAATTAGCTAATTGGAACAATTCAAACTGAATAGCCCTGAACTTGAAATGAGTATTGTGGCAAGTAGCTTCAATGCAAACTTAATGTTTAATTTCTTCTCCAACTGTTTAGGAAAAAAAAAAAATCCCTAGCAACATGTTATCTCTGACAGTTGAAGCATTAAGAAAGAATATTTGTTTCTCTAAAGTCCTTTTTTATTTTTTTGAAAATATGTGGATCAGTTTATGTTATGCCTTCCAATGTAATCATGTTCCTTTTTATAGTTGGATTCTTATGCAGGTGTATAGAGGATTTTCTTACAATAATGATTCAAGCTAGCTAGGTATTGACAAAATGAAGAATAATAAAGAAATTTTTTTTTCTACTTTTTCCTCCCAAAATAAAAATTATCTGATTTGAAAAGAGCAGATCTTGTCTTTGGTTTTTCTCTTTTCCACCCTGCATGTCTGGATACAATGAGCTTTCCTTGCCTTTGAATGTACAGAGGGCTGTAAAAAGTTTACATATGGCACACAAATTATTTTGTTAGGGTGCCCTCTGCTGGTGTCAAGCGACCAAGGACTTTTTCTTAAAGATTAATGGTACACTTCTCTTAAAACTTGACCTAGAAATTA
>NW_007752494.1:2910-4231 GCF_000696425.1 Galeopterus variegatus
TTTAACCACGTACTAGCTGTGTGGCCTTGAGCAAGTCACTTAAATTCCCTGTGATTCTTTTCCTTATCTGTAAATTGCAAAAAATAACAATTATTACCTCATAGGATTACCTAGTTAAACTGAGTGTTAAGGAAATCATACATCACACCTATGAGGTTCTTAGAACAATGCCTGTAACATAATAAACACAAAAATTGTTAGCTGTTTTGTCATAGCTGTTATTTAAGCACGTCAAAAAATATCAGTGAATATCAACTAGGGAATTATAACTTTGCAATAACTCTTGAGATTCTTAACTACTTCCCGATTGGGAGCTATAAAATGTGTATGCGTGTTTATATTTTGGGAAAGAGGGGAAGAATAATTATTTTCCTTATTTTCCTCACACTCCATTCTGTGAGTGCTTGACTGGCTTGAATTCTTAACTCCATCAAGTCATGTACGAAGCCTTTCATGGTCCGACTTCTTGCTTCTCCATCTTTATTTCTCAGTGTTCTCTTTTTCAAATGCTGTGTTTCAGCCATAATGAGCTTTCCAGGTGCCTGAGTGAACCGTACTTTCACTCTCCAGACCCTGCTGCATGCTCTTGCTTCCTCTACCTAGAGCTCCCTTCTTCACCCCACCCTTCCTCCCTTCCTACAGCTGTCACCTTCTTACCTTCNACCAAGGACTTTTTCTTAAAGATTAATGGTACACTTCTCTTAAAACTTGACCTAGAAATTATTTAAATCAAATAACTTTTTGTCTTTTCTCATTTAGAATTATGGTATAACCTATTTTTAAATGGTTAGTTGATTAGTTGATGCATAATTCTTAAGCAATCCAATAAGGTAATATGAAATATAACTTTATCCTTCAGTTAGGAAAATAGAATCACAAGGCGTTGCTTTGACTTACTGGTTCCTGACCTGTTTGGATTCAAATTTCATTTTTTAGTTTCCAAGGCTGAATTTAAATTTTAAATTTAGTTTCCTGAATTTAAAAAATAAGTTCTGTTGAATTTCCCCCTTAGAAAAGAAATTTAATTACTGTGTTTGTGATTGCATCAATTTTAGCATGTACAGGCTTTATTTACCCGCTTGTAAAACTTGTTCTCCAAGCCACAGCATAAAGGTGCGTGCGCAATCTGCTGCCTCTCAGAAAGCAAGCTTATCATCACGGTCCTTGTCATTCACATTCAATATCAATGATCTTCCTCGTCTTTTACCAGCCTTTCTTCTATAGGTGAGGAAAAACAACTATCTCTTCCCTTTTTTAAATTTTAACCACGTACTAGCTGTGTGGCCTTGAGCAAGTCACTTAAATTCCCTGTGATTCTTTT
>NW_007752494.1:4918-5565 GCF_000696425.1 Galeopterus variegatus
GAAATTTATTTTTAATTTCCATGTTGGCAAATCATAAATATTACCATAATCTACTTAACAATTATAATTTAATAAAAATGTATATACGTAACAATTACTTCGACAAATATATATTGAGTGTGCACTCTCTGCCAAGTACTCTTCTAAGGCTCTAAGCAAAGCGCAGAAATTCCTGACCTCATAGAGTTTAATTAGCTCGTGTTGTTGCTGTATCTGTTCAAGGCCCCAGAAGGGAAGCCAAAATGAGATAGTGCAGCACCCTGGGGCACACATCAAAGGGAGCTGTTACTTTCCCTGCCTCTAGAGGCAAAGGGAAGGAATAGTTAGGTGTTTGTATGGAGAGAAGCCAGCATGCAGTGCCCCTTTAAAAGAGGGAACATAGGAAATTAATTCTGAGAACTCTCACTCCTCCTTTTTTTTTCCTGCTGTTTCCTTCCATTGGCTGAAGCCAATGGAAGCCAGAGTCCAGGACGCTCAGGTAAAGTCATCCACACAGCTCAGCCTCCTGGAGCTCAGAATAGGGGCTGGGAGCAGCAGAGTGGATACAGAAAGACAAATGGAAAATATTTTAGTCTCTGATTTTTTTTTTCCCTAAATGCAGATTGTTCTTTCAAATAATTGGCAGGTTTTGTGCTGTGCAGTGAGTG
>NW_007752494.1:6649-8822 GCF_000696425.1 Galeopterus variegatus
CTCATGGCTTTTAAATAAATATTAATGTTCTGTATATTTGGAGGCTTTTTCAATCAAAAAGAGATATTTAGTTGATCTAATACGAATAAATAAGCTTGTTCTAGATTGTGCCTCTGAAGGTCATGTCAGCACTTCTAAAAGAGAAAAAAAAAAGCTTTGAAATTCTGTGACTATGATGAACTAGTGATGACGCCAATTACTTCCATCATTTCTGAGTTTCTCCTGGACCTGCTGCAGAAGTAGTCATGGTTTTGTGCACTAGCTCATGGCCTGAAGAGTAAGCCATAGGAAAGTTACACACAAACAGAAAAAGGGTTGCTGAGGTCCCATCATACCTTTGAGGAGACCAAGATACTGTTTCAGTGGTGGAGGTTCAATCTGGATATGTCTGAAATCCAAAGGCACAAAGAGCAAGGACATTGCATTAAACTTTGCAGCATACCACCTATTTTTCTGTTATTTGTTATATCATTCTCCTTGAAAATCTTAGAATTTTGCTTGACTAGATTACTATACATAAGATTTATGCTTTCATAAGAAGTGCTATTTTTAGTCATTTTTAATCCAGGTATATACACTTGCTGTTAGGCAAACTTATTTTCAGAACAACATACTCAGTTACTTCTTCCTGAAATCCCACCTTTTATCCCCAATTTAATATTAATTAGTTAATCTAATAGTTACTTAACACCAACCACGTGTTCCATGTTGTGGGGATAAGCTTGTATGACTTCTTTCCTTCTAGAAGTTAAAATACAAAAATATTAGGAACAACAAGAATACCTTATAAATTTGGTACTGTAAATTTTTCATAGCATTGTTTGTTCATTTTTGAAATCGGATTCTCACAGTATTCTTTGTAGCAATACCCTGGCTCCTTTAAAAAATAAGAAAGCCAAGAACTTTTTAAAATGGGTCTTCAGAACAAATCAATATATTAATTAAGGACCTATAGCATGCACCCACTATCTGACAAATAAGCAATGCTCATATGAACATTAGAAGCCTTGGGTTCTAGTCTTGACAAGTCTGTCATGAGTAACTTTCTCCGAAACTCAGTTTCCTCTTTCCTACAGTAAAGGGTTGGTAAGTGAAGGGTTGGGCCATGTGCTTTGGTTCCCCTTCAGTGTTAGAGTTTTATGGAATGCTATAGGTCATTATCTCTGAGAGTTTTGACATACTGTACCTTTGTTTTCTTAATCTTTTAGATTAAAATCTACTTGAGGGCTGAATCCTCACTATCTACCACAGTGCCTACAAAATGTGTAGTAGGAAGTCAATAAATACTGTACATGCAGGGCTGAATATTTTGTAAAGCTACTTAAACATGACCAGATCACTAAAACTATTTCAAAATATTTTGTAACTCTAGCTTTAGCACACTACGATGTTGTATTTTCAGCTGCTAACAATATACAAAGATGCAGGTCAATGGAGCATTTTGAATGTTTTAGAAAATTTGGCCAGGGTTAGAACTCTCCATTTGATTAGATTTCTGGAAAGAGGATTCAAGTATGCTTATCTCATTTGGGCAAAAGAACACGTTTGAGTTTTATATTTTAGCTTAAATTTTACCAAGAAATCATACACTTGGTTTGTCTATAACAAATACCCTTTTTAAAGGTGACCCTCTGCAAGGAAATTTGGTCTCTTCACAAATGCATCAGAATCTCATAGTAAAGAATTCTGGCTTGATAATAGATTCTTTTATAAGTGTAGTTAATGACTAGTAAACCTAACACTACAATAATAAGGCAGGAGGGTACATGGAATACTAACACGAATAGCAAAAATGACCAACTCTGGGCAACCCACAAGTTCAATGGATTTATCCAATGGCAGGCATATTTCCAGACCAAAGCAGAACCTTCCAGGGTTCACCAGACTGTGAAACTCCATTGCTGGACTCAAATGTCTGCAGGTTGAGAATTATGTCATCTTATTGCTCCTCTATACATCCCCAGAGAACAAGGGTTGTCTATAAATTCATCTTTTAAAAAAAGGAAAGAAAAGAGTAAATACACTCTTCAGTATTATCTTAGTTGTATCAAATCACACCAGGAGGAATTTAATTCCTTTTTTGTTTCTCCTTCTATCCTCTACAGAGAATGCACTACCTTTGTTACACATAGTAGGTCTTCTTGAAACACTGAAAAAATGAATGCAAAGCCCT
>NW_007752495.1:0-236 GCF_000696425.1 Galeopterus variegatus
AAAAATATTTGTAAGACACACAGAAAAGTTATATTCTAGACACCATATTTCTATCACCCACATTAAGCAACATGAGTAGTTTTATATTACATGCTTTATTATTTTTAAATGATATATCATTAAATATAAGGTAGATTTTTATTTACCCAAAGTACCCCATCCCATTCCCTCCACCCTTTCTAGAGTCAAACATAATTGACTATCACAACAGTTTCCTCTCTTTCCAAAATTTTTTT
>NW_007752495.1:2233-2670 GCF_000696425.1 Galeopterus variegatus
AAAAAAACTTCTATAACTCGACAGCAAGAAATTAACCCAATTAAAAAATGGGCAAAGGGCATGAATGGGAATTTCTTCTGAGAGATATACAAATGGCACATAAGTGCATGGGAAATCGCTCAATATTAGGCCTTACAAAAATGTAAATCAGAATCACAATGAAGTACCACAAACAACAATAGCAAGTATTGGCAAGAATGTTTATAAAGTAAAACCTTTCTGCATTGCTGATGGGAATGTAAAATGTAATGTCTTTCAGCTGCTATAAAAAACAGTTTAAAAATTCCTCAAACAGTAAAACACATAATTGCCATAGGACCTCACAATCCCACTTCTAGGTAAATCCTCTGATGAATTGAAATTAGTTAATTAAACAAGGACCCGTATATGTGATGCTATTCACAACAGTCAAGAGGTATCAAAAGCCCAAATGTCCA
>NW_007752495.1:8308-8821 GCF_000696425.1 Galeopterus variegatus
GGCTTGTGAGACTTCTGTTTCAAAATCTCTGTCAAAAAGCATCAGAGAAGCTTCCCCACTTTGAATCCACCATAACTCACTTAACCGAAGATGTGGCAGTTACAAGAGAAGTTGAGCTCCAAACTTTTGTTTTCTGAAATTAGAAGCGAATTCACAAATCAAACGGCATTCAAGCAGGATTGAAAAATGTGGTGTATATTTCTGCCAAAAACACTCCCTGGAGGTTCAGCTTCTGCAAGCCACTTTAACTTTAAGAAATGAGTTATCAGAATGTGCTTCTCACATCTAGCATGCAGGAATTCAGGTTTGCAAGTTCTATGGGAAAGCCCATTGAATCCTATGGGGGAAACGGCTTGTGAGACTTCAGTTTCAAAATCTCTGTCAAAAAGCGTCAGAGAAGTTTCCCCACTTACAATCCATCATAACTCACTGAATCGAAGATGTGTCAGTTCGTAGAGAAGTTGAGCTCCAAACTTTTTGTTTTCTGAAATTAGAAACGAAATCACAATGGAA
>NW_007752496.1:0-752 GCF_000696425.1 Galeopterus variegatus
GCGCACTATCCAGTCTGCCACCGGGCCGGCCCCGTATTCCTAGTTCTTTTAGGCATATCATCATGTTTATTACAAATCCTTTTTCTTTTTTAGATGTAGACGTTTGCTGCTACAAACTTTCCTCTTAGAACTGCTTCTGCAATGTTCCATAGATTCCAGTATCATGTTTCTACATTCCCATTTGTGTCAAGAAATTCAAATTTGCCTTTTAATTTATTCAGAATCCATTCAATGTTTAGAAGCATGTTTTTAATTTCCATGTATTTGTAAAGTTTGCAGAGTATTTTCTTGCTGTTCTTTTCTAGTTTTCTAGCTCTGGGGTCAGAAAAGATACTAGAAATTATTTCTACCTTCTAAAAATTTGTGTAGATTTGCTTTCTGGCCTAAAAAAATGAGATATCCTAGCGAATGTTCCATGTGCAGTTGAGAAAAATGTCTCTGTGCCGCTGTTGCTTGGAATGTTCTGTAAATGTGCGTGGGGCCCATTAGGTGTATGGTGCAGTGTAAGTCAGATGTTCCTTTGATAATTTTCTGTCTAGTTATCTTCCCATTCTTGAAAGTGAGCTGGTAAAGGCCTCTACAATTAATGATTAGAAATCTTTCTCTCCTATTAGGACCTATAATGTTCACTTTATATACCTGGGTGCTTCAGTATTGGGTGCATATATAACAACATTTGTTATACCCTTTATTGAATGGATTTTTTATCATTATTTAATGACCATCTTTTACTCTTTTTTCAGTTTTTGATT
>NW_007752496.1:2577-3386 GCF_000696425.1 Galeopterus variegatus
TCCCATAAGTCTTGTAGTCTTTCTTCATTCTTTTTTATTCTTATTTCCCTTTTTCCCTCTGACTGGGCTATTTGAAAATGTTTGCCTTCAATTTCAGAAATTCTCTCTCCTGTTAATCAAGCCTGTTGTTGAATCTCTCAATTGTATTTCTTATTTCATTCTTTCAATTCTTCAGCTCCAAGATTTCTGTTTGGTTCATTTTAATGATACCTATCTCTTTGTTAAATGACACATTTAGATTACAAATTCTCTTCCTGATTTCATTGAACCATTTGTCTATAGTCTCCTGTATCTCATTGAGTACCCTTTTGACCATAATGTAAAATTCCTTTACCAGCATTTTTAACTGTCCTTTTATTTGGCATCTGTCCCTGGAGACTTATTGTGTTCCTTTAGGGCATTACATTTCCTTTCATTTTCATGATGTTTTTATCCTTATGTTGATATCTGTGCATCCACTTGACTACTTGCTTTTCCCAATTTTATACACTGGATTATGTGGAAATGACTTTTTCCTGTGAATCCTGGGTTGTCTGTTGGTTGTGTTCCATTGGCTTTAATATTTGGTGGACCCAGTATCATAGTAACTATGTAGATTCCTTGGGCATAATCTTCTTCAGTGATGTGTGCAAAAGTTTGTACGAACAAGGGCAATATCTTGCCAGGGTGGAGACTTTGGGCTGTGTTGGGCCAGGCATGTGCAGATGTAGAAGGCTGATCAGCAGTTTGATTGTGTCTCTGAACCTCCGAGTTACTACCTGACCAGCTATCAGGACAGATGTGGGCATGCAGCTCTGTGGTTGTCTCTC
>NW_007752496.1:8526-8821 GCF_000696425.1 Galeopterus variegatus
TTTGAATTCTCTCTTTGTCTTTGATTTTTGATGGTGTAATGATGATTTGCCTCAGAGAGGACCTTTCTGGGTTAAGGCTAATTGTGGACTTTGAGATTTCTGAATTTGAGTGTTCAAATATGTCCCACTGGTTGGGAATTTTTCACCTATTCTTTCGTTTAATGGGTTTCTGTGCCTTTCTCCATCTTTCTCCCTTTGGAACACCTCTTTTTCGAATGTTTGTTTTCTTAATCGTCCCATAAGTCTTGTAGTCTTTCTTCATTCTTTTTTATTCTTATTTCCCTTTTTCCCTCTG
>NW_007752497.1:0-357 GCF_000696425.1 Galeopterus variegatus
AGAATTGAAAGTCCAAAAATAAACCCTTAGATTTATGTTCAATTTGATTTTCTTTCTTTCTCTTTCTTTCTTTCTTTTTTTTTTTTAAAGATGACCGGTAGTGTAATACCTCCAGCTCTATTTTTTTGCTCAGCGTTGCTTTGGCTATTCATAGCAATGACCAGCAAGCCACCTCCAGGAGCCCCCTAGGAACCCGTAGCAGATTGGGAAGAGGGCCATGTGCCTTGACCTCACCCCACCTTCCCCCCTCTCTCCTCTTCTCACTCTATCTCCTTCCTTTTTCCCCTCTCCCCTCCTTGAAACTGCTCCACAACAACATCTTAGAATGTAAAATAATAATATTAATTAATTAATTAA
>NW_007752497.1:8553-8821 GCF_000696425.1 Galeopterus variegatus
GCAGTTAATTGAGCATGCAAAAAGGCTTCTCTACCTTAGCGACTAGTCACATCTTTGTTTATCTCTTCACTGCATGGTGTGGAAATGGTGTTCTCTTGTTTTCTTGTCTCTGTTTATGTTAGAAAGCAGCCATCAAGTTAAGGATTATCCTTCTAGAAATAATATTGCTCTTGGCGATCGTCTATCAGCAAAGTTGGGCTTTCACTCTAGAAAAGAGAGTCAGAGTCAGGTATCAGGTCTCAGAACAAACCTCAAGTATCACAGCAAG
>NW_007752498.1:0-8821 GCF_000696425.1 Galeopterus variegatus
GACCCCGCTCACTGCCCGGTACAGCCCAGAGCCAACAGAAGAAAATCCGAAGGGGGGGCCGAGTTAGGGGATATCCTCCTTGGGATTAAAAAAGAAAAAAAAGTCTCACATTTGGAATATTTTTTGTCTGAGAAGGACGTCTTGCATTTATTTGGAAGATGACTCTATCAATGGTTGTAATAGCAATTGTTTGAGTGTTTGAATCGCAAGCCAAAATTATCCCTATCCTAATTCTGACTCCTTTTCAACTAGGACAAGATTTTTGTTGTTGCCCTGCTCTTGGGGGCTATGGGTCCAGGCGTCTCCCACCCTCACTACATCATCTTCTCTCCCCTTCCTCTTCCCACCCCAGAGGGAACAGGTGTGTAGGGAGTGCAGAACTGGATAGGGAAGGAGGACTCTTGGTTGCAGCCCCAAACCTGCCTTTAACCAGCTGTGTGATCTTGATGAAGCTACTTAACCTCTCTGGGCCTCATTGTCTTCCTCTGTAAAACGACAGTGTATCTAAGTCAACTCCCATGTCTAACACTTTCTGACAGTGCTTCTGAAGTCCTGGCCCTCAGAGAGTAGTGACATCAGGGGGTAGCTTGGAACATTACACCTGCATAATCCCCAACAGTCCCCCAAAACTCCCCTAACATTCGCTTTAAGTGCTTTTAAAAATGTGCTTGTAAAAATGCTTCCAGAAAAGCATCTGGCCACTGATCCTAAAACAGATCATGGCCCTTCTGCTCCTTCTAGGTTCTGGGTCAACACAGCTCTCAGACACTGCCACAAAAATCACCAGACCACACTACGGTGTTGCTGTGGAATCAATCTCTGGAGGTGGGCCCAGGAATCAATGTTTTTTAACAAGCACTAGTGATTGCCTTGCACACTAACATTAAAGAAACACCACTCTTGGAGCTACTACTGATTTAGAAAAAAAGCAAATGCCCATCACAACAACCCTAGAACAACTGGCAGGCATTCTGGTCCCTGTACCCTCCTTTCCCACTCAGAGCTTCTCATTCATTCCTGTTCCTTTCTCAGAATCACCAAGTCCGCAAGTCCTCTTCCCATTCTCCTGTCAAAACCAGCTAGAATAATTAGAACAGGCTCAGCTGCACAAGGGGAAACCCTCTACCCTCTCCCTATTCCCTGGACCCAAGGTCTGTCCAAGGAAACCAGGGAATGATGTGTTTATTAAAACACTCCTGGACCAGACCATATAGCTATTCATCTGCAAACATGTACTGTTCTTCAAGGAAAGAGAAGAATGACCTCAAATGCAATTTAGAGATCTTCAGGGCTGCCACTCACACCACAGGTCCAAGGACAGGCTGGTTCCTCCTCCATTACAGAGGGTGGGGCCACTCTGCCAAGCCATGAGGATGACACTGCCATCCCAGTGGGCCTGAAAGGTGGGACATCAAGCCAAAAAGGATGATTCTTGAGCCTTAAGATATAATGGAATTTGCCTTACTAGGTTTTGGACTTGCTGGGGACCCATCAATCCTTCTTTCCAATTTCTCTCTTTTGGAGTAGAAATACCTCCCCTATGCCTGTCCCATCATTGTTCTTTGAAAGCATGTCTGGTTTCACAGGCTCCCAGCTGAGAAGAATTTTGCCTCAGGGTAGAAATCTTACCTCAAGTCTCACCCATACCTGATTTAGATGATATATAAAATGAGACTTTGGACTTAGTCTTTAGAGTTGTTTTGGAATGAATCAAGACTTTGAGAGCTGTTGGAATGAAATGAATATACTTTGTATGTGATAAGGGCATAAACTGGGGGCGGGATGGCCAGGGGCAGAATGCTATGGACAGAATTCTGTTCCCCCCAATTCATACATTGAGATTCTAACCCCCAGTGTGGCTGTATTTGGAGAAGGGTCTTTAGGAAGTAATTAAGGTTAAGTGAGGTCATAAGAGTGGATCCCTAATCCAATAGGACTGATGTCCTCATGAGAGAAGAGACCAGAGCTAGCTATCTTTCTGTGAGGACACAGTGAGAAGGCAGCCATCCACAAGCCAGGAAGAGAGCCCTCATCAGAAACTGAACTCTTTCAGACCTTGATCTTGGACTTCCCAATCTCTCTGTGAGAAGCAAATTTTTGTTAAGCCACCCACTCTATGGTATTTGTTTTGGCAGTCCAAGCTAATAGATTTTCTGTGCCTTAGTTTCCCCATCTATAAAAGAGAGATAATCATGACTATCTTTTAGGAATGTTGTAAGAACAAGTTAACATATGTAAAGTGTGGAGAACAGAACCCAGCATATATTAAGTACTATGTCTTTGTGAACAACTGTTTTAAAGTCTGCCTTTGTGCTCAACATCCTTCAGTGTCTAACTTGTGCAAAGGTGCCATTGGCCTTAGCTGGTATTTAGAAAACCTTGACCATTCTCACTGTCATTGGTCAAGGCTTACAACTCCATACTCTCCCAGCTTAAGTTGGCATTCCTATTAAAGGTTAATTTCCCTGGGAGGTAATAGTCACTTACTCCTCAAAGTGATGAAAAACAGATGTAATGAAAGCCTGAGAAGAGGAGGAGAGAAACCTAATTAAGGGGTTGGTAGCAAGGCTGAAGGACCTAAAGTCCATTTCTTCGAAGCATGAAGTTAAGGAGAAAGCACAGTTGAGTAAATGTGTGACTGCAAGGCCATTTAAAGGGTAACTGTTATAAGGGTAATTGTTAAACTCTGAATTACTGCAAAATCTATTTTTAAAAAAAACTTCCAAAATTTTTAAGATTGCATTTATTTGTTCCTGAGCCTTTTCATTTTTCATATTTGTGGGAGCCTGAAACAGAGAAGAAAGTCCATTGTAATGGCTAAAGGATAAGAACAGACAATTCACAAAAGAAATACAACTAATAAAAAAGTATAAAAAATTTAGTTCATTACTAATTCATTAGCAATTACTAATTTATTAGTAATCAAAGATGTTTAAATCAAAAATACCACTTTTACCGATGAAATTTCCATCGTGTTAATAGATCACATTGTTGGCAATTATGTGATGAAACTGGCACTCTTACATTGCTGGTAGTATTATAAATTGGCACTATGCATCAAGTCACAGAATGTACTTACCTGTGACTCAAGAGTTCTACTTCTGGGAAGCCATCCTGAAAAAAAATACAAAATATAGAAAGGGCTAATTACATCAGGTTTTTGCCATGTTTATGAGAACAAAAAGCTGAAAATAACTTAAGTGTTCAACAATTAGAAAGTTGTCCCCCTTAGTGGGTCATCTAAACATGCCAATGATAGGAAAATTAAAAGCAAGACACACAATGTTATGTACCTATGGTAATTTAATTTAGTTGCACAGGAAAAACATTTGGAATCCTTTTAGTATATTTCCAACAGTGGTTTTAGTAGGGCACAAGATTATTTTGTGTTTTCTCAATTTTCTGAAATCTCAACTTGAGAAAACAAACCCATGACTAAAAAATAAAGTCACTCAAATCATGGTCAGGCAGTTCAGATATTGAAACCCATGAACTATATTATATCACTGTGGATGATAAAACACTGCAATCAAATGCTTTAATTTATCTTTTAAAATTTATCTATTTTCTAGTCCCCTCTCATTTACATTTCTAGTTTGCATTTTGTTAGAATGAAAGTGGTTAAAAAGGATTTAACACTATTACCCACATACCCTAACACTTCATTGACTTGCTGGATATTGGGCAAGTTATGTCTGTTCTTTAGTTTCCTCCCATGTAAAACAGATTTTGTGTGTGCGTATTTCACAGGGTGGTTATGAAAATTAAATAGGGTAATATGCATAAAGTGCCAGGAACAGCAACTGGCACAAAATAAGTATGAATAACTTTTTTTTTTTCTGATCTTGAGTCTTTCGACTATACATACGATCAAGCTATTTTCTTAGTTCATATTTAGCTTTACAAGCTTTATTTTTTAAAAATTTAACTGTTTACATATCTAGAATGTTTTAAACCTAAGAGACAGATTCATATATTGCTGTGTTGAATCCTATTAGCCTATAGTCTAGTGTACTGTAGACCATTCTTTCAGTTTTTAAAAGTTAGCTGGAAAATTCCAGGAATATAATATTATCAGAACAGGAAGACTTGATGAAGTTTATCAATGTTGTCTTTAAAATCACAGTTCATTAAAAACTGATGGTTGGGGGCCGGCCCAGTGGTGCACTGCTACAGTGCGGCGCTCCCACTGAGGGTTCGGATCCCACATACAGACCGGCCACTCACTGGCTGAGCAAGGTACGGGCGCAACACCGAGGGTTGCGATCCCGTTGCTGGTCCCGGTCCGGTACAGGCGCGACACTGAGGGTTGCGATCCGTTGCCGGTCACGAAAAAAGACAAAAAGGAAAACAAACAAACAAACAAACTGATGGTTGGCCTCATCTAAGCCAAAGAGTTTAAGGTCTGAGAAGAAGGTGGTCTGAGGAACAGAAACCCAGCTTGCTGCTTGACTTCTTTAAGAAGCAGGTGCACTCCCATTGTTGGTTGTGGAGCTGGATAACTTGACATATTATCCAGTGTACTTTTCCTCCATCTACTGAGCCAACGCTTGGTAGGTGGACACGGAGGAGGACAGAAGTCCTTTCTCACTCAGCTTTAGAGTTCAGTCCCCAGTCTTATAGTAGTCTGAAAGCAAAGCTTTCATTGAAAGAAACTGACTTGGTTGAAAGGGAGAGTACTGAATGTATGGCTTCTGGTGGCCAGAGCTTAGATGGCTGCTCATGGGGTAGGCACAGAGCAGGGAGGAGGTAAGATAGGAGTGAGAAAGTCTTCCTACAACCAAAAATGGAGATAAAGTTGAAACAGCAGCAAGTAGTTATTCAGAGGGGTTGGCACTAATGTGTTGAAGCTGCCTGATTCCTGAGAAGACCTTTGTATCATGCCATCCTTAGCCTTGCCCCATGGATGAGGAAGAATTACAGAAGATAATAGAACCCAAGAAAGGTAAAGTAGAATCTAAGGAAAGCAAGGATTTGCACCCACTTCTCAGGATCTAGCCTCTCAGATGAGTTTGGTGACCACACAGCTGAGGGACATCATCAGGTATATGAACCTGAGGGCAGCCTCATAGCCCCAACTGGGAGCAGGGAAGCCAGGGAGACCAGAAGGGGTCTGGATTCGGAATGGGAAAGGCCCAGCAAGGCTGACCTGGAGAAGAGAAGGCACAGCAGGACCGTGGACATTCACAGTGGATATGAGCTGAACACCCCCCAAGACTGGAAAAGCTAGAGAACCAGCTGGGTCCCTTTCCAGAGTGCACACCCCTCACTGTACCTAGAGGTGGAGGAGGGGCAGGGGAGGCCACTTAAGGGGTAAGGAGCCCCCAAAGGGATTCTGAACACTGAACCAATTGAGCATTTACTCAAAGAAGACGGACCTTATGGGGCAAGATAAAGAGTTTGCCCACCATTTGCGTCATAAGGATCTTACTGAGGTCTCAAGAACAAGTGCAATGCAGTACAGAAAGTTACATTTCTTCCTGTCTAAGCTGTGCTCATAACTGCCAGTCCTGCTTCAGTTGTGTGAAAGTCCAGCCAGGATCCAGAGACCCAGCACTGTTACAGCCTCACATTCTCATGTCCAGAAGGAGAGCTACATAGATAATCTTTCAACAAACAAAGCTCCTTATATTGAGCAGGGCCTTGGCCACCAAGCCCAATGTAGTCTCAGTCTCCTCCCCTGGGGACCTGTCCAGATCACATGATCCAGGTGGACTCTGCCCCTTGATTCCTCACCTCAGACAACCCCAGTGAGGCAGGTGCCTCAGACCTGTCTTCCATGACAGAATTGCTGGAAGGACATGTTCAAGGAGGGAAAAGCTTTCCAAAAAGGAAGAGAGTTATCCAAAGAGAACCAAAAGAATCGCTAAAATAATAGGGTTGTAGGGCCGGCCCATGGCTCACTTGGTACAGTGTGGTGCTGACAACACCAAGGTCATGGGTTCGGATCCCTATATAGGGATGGCCAGTTGGCTCACTTGGGAGAGCGTGGTGCTGACAACACCAAGTCAAGGGTTAAGATCCCCTTACCAGTCATCTTTAAAAAAAAATAAAATAAAATAATAGAGTTGTATTTATAATCCCTTTACACTTCCACTAAAAGATCTACCATTAACACTATGTTCCTGAAGTCCATTTTATCCCTTACTTGTTTTCTGGATAACCCAGGAATTAGAATAAGTGAAGAATGTTGAGGGTGGGAAAGCACTCTGAGCTCCCTCAGGGGCTAGCTCTTGTAGTCCTAGCAATAGGTGGTTTTCTGCTAACCTGAAAAGCCATTTGTCTCAAGAAAAGTCAGCAGCACATCAGGAAAGTCCAGCCTATACCTTTGAGAGACCCTTTCACCCAATTCTGCAATTCTCTTCTGCATCTACCTAGCACCAATGAGATGGGCCTTTTATAAGGATTTTTATAAAATCTCATAGAAATATTCCCTCTTGAAGTCCACTTGATAGGTGAGGACTTACTGCAATTAATTTAACCACAAGGCCCATTATATGTCAGAGAAACAGAAAAGGAAGGGATTATTGGCTCTCTCAAATTATGTTCAGCTTATGACAGGGTTAGGCAGCACATATACCAGGTAGAGTTCTTGTCATAAAAACACCAAACCTCACACATACATGTGTGCACACACACACACATGCACACCCCATGTAAACTTGCATCCATGATCAATTCAATCTTTTGTTCCCATGGAAAAATTAGGGTTCTAACAAGAGGAATCTCCCTTTCTTGTTTTCACAAAGAAAGAAATTTGTCTTCCCTCTAACATTTTCTTATCTTGATCAGATTCAGCCTTCTTAAGAGTCTTCCTTGGGTGTCTGGTTGGATTTCTTCCTCAGTAGCTGCAAACCTGGAAATCCTCCACTGGAGGTGGCATCACTCCAAAGTTAGATCCATCCTGTCCTGCATGCCTTAGATGGCTCACCTTTCCAAAGTCCCAGAGAACTACAAGCATATGTACCATCACAGCACCATCCTCTAAACTCCCAAAGTTTAGAAAACACAGTAAAATCTAAGAGCTAAATGCAGTCACTGGAGCAGCCTTCCCTCTGAGTCCCGATGCCCTTAGTCCAGCCAATTGCCTAAACAGGTGAAACTGGCTAGTGCAGTACAATAAGGAGTGGTGGGGACTCTGACAAACCAGAAAGCACCCACCCCCATGAGCAGGGAAATTCAAACTTTTTAAAACACTCTGCCACTTAACTCATCAGAATATGCCCCATGGCCACCAGCAAACCCTGGGACAGACAGCTGTGCTTTCCAAGCAAAAGCCTAAACCCATCATGCTACTGTGGTAGAAGTTTTACTGTCATATATAGCCACTACATGTGGAAACCTTGTGAGGTGGAAGACAAAAAGAGGCTTCAGGGTGCTAGTAAGTGGTCATCCCAACTAGCCACACCACCTTGTTTCAGAGCTTAAAATGCTATGAGAAGACATGTCTCCAGTGATTAATTTCACAGATTACCACAACCTGGAAAGGGGGAGTAGAAATTCCATGACCCACAAAGGCTTCCTGCTCTCAGAGACTTTCAGGGAACATTCCCATGACATGCCAAAACTTAGAAGTGTATGTTTATAGCATATCCAGGCACCCATAACAGACACCCATGTTCATCTGTACCTTTCCAAAGCCCTCAAACCTCAACACTCTTGGCTTCTTGCTCTAAAATTGAGGGTGGTCTCTGTACAGAGACATAGTCTCTACAGTATCACAGGCAAGTCAGAAAAAAATGCAGAGCCATGCATAATATGAAATGCCAGAGCTGCAGCCATTGGTGACAAATAGAATAAACAAGGGCAGCATAATGAACAACTTGCCACCCAGCAATGCCCAACCACATATGGCAAACACCTATACCTTGAAACTCTAATTTTAAACAAGCCTCTGCTGGACCTTGAAATTAAAATCCTTATCCCTACTAAGACCAGATGTTGTGGCTTCACATGGCTTTTGGCCCTGTTTGCACATGTATGAGGGTACTTTAAAAAGTTCACAGAAAAACAGAATGAAAAGATAATACGAATCCCTCCATGAACTTTTTGAGGTACCCTCATACTTGCCAATTCAGTGCCCAGATGAACCAGCTCTGGCCCCAGAAGTTAATCTCCATCCCTGTCATCAGCAGATTCTTATGTGCTTCATTCAGGACTTTGCCTCCCAGGAATGTCGTTGATATTGCGCAGCCTGTTCTGACCTCATCTCCAAATCCTCAAAAATGCCCATTCCTGCCACCTCTCTCCAAGGGCAGGAAGAAGGATGTCACTCCTGCAAACTGAAGCTGAAGAGGGCCTGCCTCTCAAATCCTAAACCCCTCTGCCCATGAACATTTCAGTCCAATGAGCCACATCAGCTGTTACTAGATCTCCAGTCAGGGTATCTGGTCAGAATCCTGAAACCCTGTGCAGTCATCCCTCTAGGTAAGCTGGGCTAAACCCTTGTGAGGATGCTTTGGTCAAATAAGGGGCCAGCCTGAGCATCGCTTCCTTGACCCTTTTGTCTTGGACCCATCCTGGTTCCTGTAAAATGCAAGCTTCTTATAAAGTCAGTATAAGTGATATTGAATAATCGCTCACTTCACATGCAAATAAGGATCTCAGAGTTAAATCTCTTCACAGAGAAAACTAGCCAGAAAGATGGCTGCACAGCAGGCACTTCAAAGAAAAAATTATTTCCCTTTCTCCTTCCTCTTTCTGAACAATTCAGTCCTAATGCCATTAGTGGGGTCATGGTAAGGTAGGAAGGAGTCGTAATGACCCAAAGTGATGTATCAGGGCTCCAGCAGGGTGAGATGGCACCTACACATGAGCAGGA
>NW_007752499.1:0-8821 GCF_000696425.1 Galeopterus variegatus
CTTAGAGAAATTACTGTCTGGATTCTTCAGAAACTCATTATGATCTATATGACCAAAATTAAAATTCAAGCTGTTAAAAGTATTTAATAATCATTTGGTGGATCCCCTTCAGTCTTTTACATTAGTTTTAATGTTTTAAGTGATGTGATACATTGTAAACGTTTACTGACATCCTCAGTGTCTTGTCTTCTCCAATTTGACGTGCTATAGCTCAAACAACTGAACTATTGTTATCAAAGAAAGCCTACAGTTTTAAAAAACAGTGGGGGAAAATCTCATTTGAGGAGTGGCTTCAGCTATACATTTTAGTTAGAGAAGATTTGAAATAAGACTTAAAATAATAACCTTTGCTATAAAAACATCTTAATGCAAGAGCATTCAAAAAGTCTCAGAAAAAACAAACCCTTAAAAGTAAAACAATGGTTACCAAAGGAACGATACTTGCATAATATTTGAGTAAGAACAAAATAAAACAAGAATTTTCATTAGAGTGTTCCTTTTGTCTCCCTAGAAAATGTTTTTTATTATTGAATATCACATGTCTCTCTGAGTTTCTGTTTTCAGGCACGTTTCCTGCTAGGAACATATGGAAAGGGTAAATGTCTAAAGGAGAATTTGAATGATATTATAAACTATGAGATAGAATCTTGAAGTATTAATGCAGTTGAAAGACTTAAAGCTATGTCTGCAGTTAGATTTTAGACCATCATTTTGCTTATGTTATATTCTTTTATAGAATATGAAAAAGAAAATGTAAAAAGCAGATCTTATAAAGTCTTGTTATTTTGCATGTTTATGTTTTGATGTTGGTATCAATTTACTCTCCTACAGATGCTTAGTATTATTATGTTTTGAGCACAGAATTTCATGTGTGTAAAATTGCAGAGAGTTCTAGTGGTGGTCATTTATGAATCAGGAAATGATTTCCAGGGAGAACTTTCACTCAGAACCTCAGTGCTGATTTGTGAAGTTCCCTGAGCCTGGGGCCGTGTCTACTGAACAAACTGAAGTGGTGTGATTCTCAGATGTTAGAGGTAAATTTCAGAGTCACGGCCAAAGTAAGGGTAGATGTGAGCAATTACTTCTGTAAGTCAGGCGTTAAATGTGCTGTTAGTATTTGGCTCATTTAGTCTTCATTTCTCCACTTAGCTGTCATTGTAAAGACATGACCTTTCTTTCTTTGAACAATTTTTAATGTAGACCTCCAGAGAACAAAATGTACCAATCTACTGCCCTCCTGTGACTGCTCTCCTCAGAACCATTACCAAAGCACAGTGAATCAGCCAACTCAGTTAACATAGAATTCAGAGGCCAGGGCAGTTGCACAGAGGGGTATGGCTGGTCAACCTGGGGAGACCCTGCTGCTGAATGCACATTTCTATCACATGCCAGACCATAGGATGCACACACATCCAGAAAACCTCCCAAAAAACCTAGAAGTTAAGCTTGTTATTTCTACTTTATAAAGAAGACAACTAGTTTGAGTTACTTGCCCAAGACCTCATAATTCTAGACCTGGGATTGGAATTTGGTTTTGTTTCCAAGTCCTGCTTTGTTTTTATTGTTACTTTCATTGTTATTTTCATTACTGAACCCAGTCTTGTATATTTTGAGTTACTTGTTAATAACTTATTCCATAAAAAAAGACAATTTATACCAATCAGTGCTAGAAGACATTTAATATTTCACCAGCTTTCAAAAGCGGGTGATCAAAGCATTTGAATTCTTGTCAGAGCATCAGCTCACAAAGCTGAAATAAATAGGATATGCTGATAATGGAAATGAAAACTTCTTTATGTAAGAAACTGGAATACTCTGAGTTGATCTGTTTGTAGTATAGGTTTGAAATTGGTAGTCATTTAAAATTCAGGGCAGATGGTCTTTAGTGTTTTCATGTACTCCTGGGTATTTATCAATTAGGATTCAGCAGCATTTGCCTGTTCTCATTAGGTAATTACATTAAAAATATTCCTTATCGCAGGAATGAAAAACCTAATTACTAGATCTTAATTAAACCTTGTGCTGGAGGCTAACCTCTTGACCAGTGACATATGACCGTGATAAAAGAAAGGCAAGGTACAGGGTCTCAGGGGAGGAGGGAGGAAGGTGGGGGGCAGGGGAGGATGAATAAATAGGTGGAACACAGGATTTTTTAGGGAACTATTCTGTATGATACTATAATGATGAATGTACGACATTACACATTTGGCAAAACCCATAGAACTGGTACAGCACAAAGAGGAAACCCTGATGTAAAATTGAGTTAATAATAATATGTCATTATTGGTTATTAATTATAACAAATGTACCACACTAATGTAACACGTTAATAATAGGAGAAACTGTGTATGTGTGGTGGTGGTGGGGGGTATGGGAACTATCTGTACTTGATGCTTAATTTTTCAATAAACCTAAAACTGCTATAAAACCAGTCTATTACTTAGGGAAGAAAAAGGCAAACCCAAAAATTCATTAGGGGTCTTGACAACAGCCAATGAGCACTCAGCAACTGATACCGAAAATATTTGCTTTTTGTTTGTTTTATTTCTTCCTAGCATCAATAATTATGAATAATATCAATAGCACTGAAACAACACATATTGTTGACAATGACAACATCTTTTTCCTACACGCATGTCTTAATTTTGCTGTAAATCCAAAACTCCTTAAAGTATACTCCTGAAAAAAAGCTTTGATGGCCAAGTAGTGGATACCAACACATTTCCTTCCTTCTACCTTGTCTTCATTGGGAGGGAGCATGAGGTCGCAGTTGTATACCATTAGAACATAACTCATATTTTCTTTTTTGCTGAATCATCTGTAATAATAAACTGAACCTCTCTGAGACTCTTTTAGTCTTTAACACTTTTGTATTTTAAAGCCTGTTGCTATCATCAGGCTAGACATTTCTCACAAAAATATTTTAGAAGTGTATTATTAGTCGTTTTTTACTAGCGTGCCATAGTCACACTTATAGTAATAATTCCAGGACTTGAAGTAATAGATATTTTTGTGACCTCTACTATTTTTAGATGGGCTTGAGGCCCAGAAAGGTAAAAGGAATTTTCTAATTTTTTAAACAAGCCAATATCTAAAACTTTGTTCCTTTTTACCATTTAAAATTTATACTTCTGGGGAAATCAAGTTTGCTAAACCATATCATTTTCACAATAATTTTTGTTATTAGTGCACATTCAAATAAGTTCAGAAACGATTGATTACAGTCAACTGTGATTCCCATGCTCCTAAACTGTTTTTCTTCTATGTGAACATGTGGAGTTTCCCCTCCTGTGGTGGACTTAAGTTGAAAGGTCCTTTCTAGTTTCAGCTCTTCTGAAGGTATGTGGGATTAAGACTCTCCTTCTGAAAGAATCTTTTTTTGAGCAATTTATGAGAATTAGCTTCTCCTCTTCCTGCCCTGGCAAATATTTTATTTATTTATTTTGGCTTGTGATTTGCCCCACAAGAATGAAAGCTCTGCAAGGACAGGGTTCCATCTGTCTTGCTTACCAGCATTTCCTCAGTGGTTGTGCTTCAATGCCAAGCATGTCGTGGATGCTTAGGAAGTATCTGGAGATGGAATGAGTGCATGGATGAGTGACTGTGTAAATGAATTAATGACTGATGAAGAATTGACAGAACGATGTGACCAATAGTAAATTTCACCTGGGCCACTTCTGTTGGGATCACAGCCTGTGGGATGTGGAATTCTGTGCCCACAGGTGGCTGCAAGCTCAATAATAAATAATAAACAGCAACAACAAAAATCTAACAGGCAGATCTGCTACTGCTGCTATAGCCACTTCCTCTTATTAAAGTTGTTTTGTATGCCAGACCCTGTGCTATGTTTCATCATTTCTTTATTTTATTTAGTCCTCTCTACAACACTTGAAAGATCAGGACAGGACACACAAAGGAGATGATGACTGAATAGGAGAGAAATAGGGAAATAGAGAAAAGCACAGCTGTGAGCTGTTATTCAGGTAATTCAGGCATAAATTATGTTATTAGTGTTTGGCAGATTTAGATTTTCATTGTTTATGTTTCTCAGACTAATGAGAAATAGTCTTCTTCATCTTTTTACTATTTTGAATTTGGCCCCTCAGAGAATAAAAGGCAGAAACTCATTGTCCTGTGGTGAATATTTTGCACAGAGCTAACTGAGTCCCTTTGCCCATGTCAGTGGTGTTGGGTGATAACACTCCAGCTCGCAGTTTAATTGGCAGAGGGAAGGGGGGTTCAGTGGCATCTCTGCAAGTCTGCCAAGTGAGCCACACACACTGAGACTTATGCCAATCACAGGCAGCCCTGATCTCTGGGTGGCATTAGTCAGTGTGATAAAAATTGGAGTTCAGAGAGGCCATCCAAGGGGGTGTGGGGGATACATGGAATGCCCAGCCAAAAGCCGTTGCAAACAGTCGTGTTAGAAAAATCTTCACCATCTCCCTCCCGCCTTTCTCTCAGACACCACAATGTATGAGGACAGGAGAAAATTCAGAGACAAATTCTTCTGATGAGAAGTGACAGTGCATAGATGGTTTTGAAATGTTAGACAGGGAGATTCTATCCTTTCAATTGTAGAAGGAACCATAAGAACCAGCCAGACCTCAAGAGCAATTCTGACACTTGAAATACATTAACACATTTTTTTTTCCACCAAGCAATATAAAGGCTAGAGACATATATTGGTTGTATTCTTTCTTGGCTAGTCCCTTTTGTTTGGAAGCAGCAGATTAACAGGCATTTTCTATATCCTGGAGTAACTTACCTATCATGGATGGTCCCCAGCTTAGATGGTTCAATTTATAATCTTTTGACTTTATGACGGTGCAAAAATGATACACATTCAGTAGAAATTGCATTTTGAGTACCCATATGACCATTTTCTTTTTCACTTTCAGTACTGTAGTCAACAAGTTATAGGAGGCTTCAACACTGTTATAAAATAGGCTTTGTGTTGGATGATTTTGCCCAACTGTAGGCTAATATAAATGTTCTGAGAACACTTAAAATAGGCTAGGCTAAGCTATGGTGTTCGGTAGGTTAGGTGTGTAAAAAACATTTTTGACTTGTGACATTTTCAGTTTATGATGGGTTTATTGGTATGTAACTGTATCATAAATTGAGGAGCATCTGTTATTCTCTGCACTTGTTAGTTTGAAGAAAGGTGGTTAATGAGATCAAGTAAGGGACATGTAACATTTCATCTTGCTGTCAGAACCTATTATTTAAATAATTTGGAACTTCCAAACATTAAATTAAAAAGTAGTCCTCAAGTGAATAGAAAGGATAAAAAAAATGATGAGGAGAGATAGAAAAAGAAGAGGGAAATGAAAGCACAAGTATGGTAAGGAAGACCTGACTTGTTTAGAGTTTGTTTTGGATGACGTGTTTGATGTCATGCCATGATGCTCACTTAAGTTCGGGGATTCAGAGAGTGATCACCTGTTAACTTTTGCCCTTTAACATATTTATTAGCAAATATTTGTCTTTGTAACCCAGCAAATCCATTCCTGGGAATTTAACTTAAAGCAGTTGACTTGTGGACCAAAAAAAAAAAAAAACTGTACGTACACAGTTGTATAGCCAGGCTTCATCAGTAATTTTGAACACACTTGGAAGTAATCTACTGTCATAAACTTCTCACAACTCTGCACATGGTTGTCCACTCCACCCATCTCAAATCACTTGTTTCCCTTGTTTTTATAACCTTATCCTCTACTGGTTCTCCATGTCCTATCTATAGCTCTTTTTCTGTCTCTTTTGCTGGCCGAGCCACACAATGTTTGCTGTAAGGTCTCTCCTCCTCCACCTTAGGCTCCCTCCTTAGGCCAGTTCACCCACAACCATGGTGTCAATTGTCTTATCTAACACCTCTTAACACGTTTATACCTGCAGCTCTGAGTTCCAGACCCATTTATTCAATCATCTGATTGACATCACATCTTGGAAGTCTCAAAGGCACTTCGGGTTTAATACACCCAGGCATAAACCCATGCTCCCCGCAACTCCTGATATGGTCTTATCCTAGTGTTCCTCCATCTTTTACTAAATGGCACCAGAAACACCAAGTTGGGAAAGCTAGAAACCTATGAGTCATCCTTGATATTTCCCTCTGCCTCACCACTTTGTCAATCTATTCAAAAAATCCCCTCAACTTTACCTCTTCTGTGTTCTCAAAGCTGTCCACAGGCTTCTATGTCCAAGACCTCACACTATTCTGGACTACTGCAATAGCCTCCTAACGCAGCCGCTGGCATCAGATAGAGCCTTAATCCACATTGGTACCCACACTACATCCAACTCAAATCTGATTTTACTTAAAATTTCAGTGGCTTTTCATTGTACATAGGAAACTATTATTCTAAGATTGGTTCTGTCCTTGGAGTTGGAAGGTCCTTGCCAACACTTTAGATTTCAAAAGCTTTGAAGAACAAAGTGTTGTACTAGGTATATTCTTAATTTTCAAAGATTTTTGTATTAATATTAACAGTGTTAATAATTTTACTGAAAATTAGCATGGAAGCCTTAGAACATTCCATGTCTATTTGAACTTTCTGAAGAAAATCACGGGAACACAAAATCAAAATCAATTTCAGGTTGATGGTTATATTTGAAGCAGTAACAAAGCTTTTTATAACTTGTTATAACGCATTTTATTTTACTTATTTTAGAAAAGGAATCAGGCAGCACAATTATATGTAATTGGGGAGGATTCTTGATTCTTCTATTTCTATTCTTTTCATATGAATTATTTTGTTTTGAATGAAAAATTAGATGAAAAATCTATAAAAGGAATTGATTTGTCTTCAACAGAAAAACAAACAAAAATCTCTTTGATTTTGGTTCTTGTTTTTATTTCCAGCACAAGTTTTGCAATCCCTAATGGAGTGAGAGTTCCCTTGGATTTTTATCTAATGATTCTAAGCAGGGTTGCCACTAGCCCAGACAGCACCTTTGTGAGGGGCAGAGAAGGGCACCCCTTCTCCATCAGGTGAAGCCCCACACAGGTGGATATGGGATACTACAAGCCATGGAACCAGGTTCCCACCACTCCTGCTCTCTGGCCTGGCAGTCAGGAGAGGAGCACTCAAGCATTTGAAATCAATGGCTTTATTCCAGTCATTTTTATCACTCTAGAAAACAAGATCTTCCTGTTTGCTGGTGATCTTGTCATCTGTGTATATTTAGACCCATCAGTGAACTCTAGCAACATCAGCACTTTGACATTTCTTGGTCCGGGTGTAAAAAATCAATTTAGTATCATTTTGCATCTGGAAGATATCTCTCATCTCTCAGAAATCTGGCTATTTAAAATACAATTACTTATGCGGATGCTTCCTGAACTAAGGAGAAAAACTATGTATCAGGGTTTCCAGACCATTTAAGATGGACACATGCAGACGTCTCTTAAGGGGAAGATAACTTGAACCCTGTTTATAATTCCATTTCTGACACATTTGAAACTTATCTGGTAGGGTGGAAGCTGGATTGTGGAGAATGATGGTGAAACCATTGAGAGTAAATTGCCATAAGGAGAAAAGGCAGATTTGACCTCAGAGGCAATATGGGGCGATACAGCAGTTTGAGCCTGGAAACTGACAGCACAACCACCTTGTTGCAGCATGGGAGAAAATAGAACCGAAGTGTGAATCAATAATGCTGTTTTATTAAACTCTTAAGACTTTAGGACTTAAGCATTCCAACAGTGGGACTTCTTTTAACTGTATGTCAAATGCAGGAAGCACTCTTGATTTCACTCACTTTTAGTTGATAACATAGGCAACTCTATAGCACTGAGACAATGAAGGTTTCAGTAATGGTGACTTAGGCTGATTGGAAAAATTTGGCTTAACTTGGAGTAGTATCTCTGCAAGACATTGGGGTCAGATTTTAGGATCCCCAGCTCAGGTATGAATAAAACTGGTGAATCCCCACTTCTGTCTTTATAGTAGATGGTAATTTGACATTTAGGGATCCCCCTTTGAAGCTGCTGGAATCTGTTGCTAGAGAATCTTGACTCAGCAATGACAGCAAGCTGTAACCAAGAAAATTTCATTAGATACTTTGAGAATTCTTCCAAAACGTGGGGATGCACATGCTATGAGAGACTGAAAAATCTATGCACAACCCAAGTAAGAAAATGAGCTACCTGATTAAGAAATAGGCCAAAGGTCTGAACAGATGCCCCTCAAAGGTAGACATACGGATGGCACATAAGCATAAGAAAAGATGCTCAACATTGTACAATACTAAGGAGTTGCAAATAAAATTGATTAGATACTACTAGACACCTATTAGAATGGAGAAAATCCAAAACATTGAAAGCACCAAATGCTGGTGAGGATATGGAGCAACAGGAACACTCTTTCACAGCTGGTGGGAATAAAAAATGGTACAGCCACTTTCGAAGACAGTTTGACAGTTTTTTACAAAGCTAAATATACTCTTACCAGCCATAACTCTCCCTGAAATGAACTGAAAACCTATGTCCACAAAAACAGGTGAACATGAATGTTTATAGCAGATTTATTCACAATTGCCAAAACTTGGAAGCAGCGTCTCTCAATAGGTGAATGGCTAAATAAACTGTGATGCATCAGAGAATAGAATATTTTTTTTGTTTTTTATTTTATTTTGTCAAAATACAATGTGGTTGATTATTGTGGCCTATTACTGAAACCTCCCTCCCTCCTCCGTATCCCCCTCCCTCCGAACAATCTCCTTTCTGTTTGCTTGTCATATCCACTTCAAGGAATTGTAATTTTTATGTCTTCCCCCCTCCCCCATTTTTTTTTTTTTTGTGTGTGTATTTATTTAT